>NC_068364.1:917598-1014982 GCF_020536995.1 Dreissena polymorpha
ATCAAAAATATAATGCCGCAACAAGTTGATCAGAAATTCGCTGGATTTCCGCACCTTAAATCGTTGAGTGAAGTTTAACAGAATAGATATATTTTTCGATTGATATTCTAACGCTTACATTTTTATGACATTTAATGTTATTTTTTTCGTTAAACGGTCAATGGTAGACAAATTGTAGTTTCTGTTTGAACGTGTCTTAAAGAATATGTCGTTTATCCTCTTGCTAGTAATTCTGAATCTGCCCGGCAACTCTACCACTTAGAAGGTACTCCTCCATTTATAAAGACTTTCTAAAACTATGTCATGAATACGGTAAAAAGAAAATTTTCTACATATACCGACCACTGTATGAATTACCGCCCTTTATTCAATGGATCGAGAACGAAGCTGACGTTGTGGTAGCTGGGACAGCCTCAAGGGGCATTATAATGTTCAGTCGAAAAAATGTTCAATACAATAATACAATGTTTGTCTCCTTGATGTTATCTATGTCACAAATGTAGTAACTTGATGGTAGAATCCGACATATTTTTTCAAATTCTTTGTTAAAATACAAAATACATGGATATTTGAACAATCATTACATAACAACGGTTGGTGGCGAAAATATTTTTGACAACGATTTTGTTACTTGAACATTATCTTATATCACAATTGTATGGATGCCAAATTCATAACAATTCAAATAAGTTATCCCATAACAAAAAGATGCTGTTAATTTATGCAATTTCCGGTGTGATGAGGATCAGAAGCGAACTGGTGAACTGTGTTTTAACAAGTAGCACAACCATCATAATTTAAATGTCGCTTCTGTCGGGAGGGTAAGTTTTAACAAGTAGAAGAACCATCACCATGTTAATGTCGCTTCTGTCGGGGGGGGGGGGGGGAGTAAGTTTCAACAAGTAGCAGAACCATCACCATGTTAATGTCGCTTCTGTCGGGAGGGGGTAAGTTTTAACTAGTAGAAGAACCATCACCATGTTAATGTCGCTTCTGTCGGGGGGGGGGAGTAAGTTTCAACTAGTAGAAGAACCATCACCATGTTAATGTCTCTTCTGACGGGAGGGTAAGTTTTAAAAAGTAGCAAGACCATCACCATGTTAATGTCGCTGTCGGGAGGGTAAGTGTTAACATGTAGTAGTACCATCACAATTTTAATGTCGCTGTCTGTCGGGAAGTTAAGTGTTAACAAGTAGTGGTACAATCACAATGTTAATGTCGCTGTCTGTCGGGAGCGTAAGTTTCAACAAGAAGCAGAACCATCCCCATGTTAATGTCGCTGTCTGTCGGGAGGGTAAGTTTTAACAAGTAGCAGTACCATCACAATGTTAATGTCGCTGTCTGTCGGGAGGGTAAGTGTTAACATGTAGTTGTACCATCACAATGTTAATGTCGCTGTCTGTCGGTAAGGTAAGTTTTAACAAGTAGCAGTGACATAACAATGTTAATGTCGCTGTCTGAATGGAAGGTAAGTGTTAACAAGTAGTAGTACCATCATAATGTTAATGTCGCTGTCTGAATGAAAGGTAAGTGTTAACAAGTAGTAGTGCCATCACAATGTTAATGTCGCTGTCTGACAGGAAGGTAAGTTTTAACAAGTAGTAGTACTATAACAATGTTAATGTCGCTGTCTGAATGGAAGGTAAGTTTTAACAAGTAGTAGTACTATAACAATGTGAATGTCGCTGTCTGAATGGAAGGTAAGTGTTAACAAGTAGCAGTACTATAACAATGTGAATGTCACTGTCTTAATTGAAGGTGAGTGTTAACAAGTAGCAGTACTATAACAATGTGAATGTCGCTGTCTGAATTGAATGTGAGTGTTAACAAGTAGCAGTACTATAACAATGTGAATGTCGCTGTCTGAATTGACGGTGAGTGTTAACAAGTAGCAGTACTATAACAATGTGAATGTCGCTGTCTGAATAGTAGGTAAGTTTGAACAAGTAGTAGTACTATCACAATGTTAATGTCGCTGTCTGACAGGAAGGTAAGTTTTAACAAGTAGCAGTACTATAACAATGTTAATGTCGCTGTCTGAATGGAAGGTAAGTTTTAACAAGTAGTAGTACCATAACAATGTTAATGTCGCTGTCTGAATGAAAGGTAAGTTTTAACAAGTAGTAGTACTATAACAATGTGAATGTCGCTGTCTGAATGGAAGGTAAGTGTTAACAAGTAGCAGTACTATAACAATGTGAATGTCGCTGCCTGAATGGAAGGTAAGTTTTAACAAGTAGCAGTACTATAACAATGTTAATGTCGCTGTCTGAATGGAAGGTAAGTTTTAACAAGTAGCAGTACTATAACAATGTTAATGTCGCTGTCTGACAGGAAGGTAAGTTTTAACAAGTAGCAGTACTATAACAATGTTAGTGTCGCTGTCTGAATGGAAGGTAAGTTTTAACAAGTAGTAGTACTATAACAATGTTAATGTCGCTGTCTGAATGGAAGGTAAGTTTTAACAAGTAGTAGTACTATAACAATGTTAATGTCGCTGTCTGAATGGAAGGTAAGTTTTAACAAGTAGTAGTACTATAACAATGTGAATGTCGCTGTCTGAATGGAAGGTGAGTGTTAACAAGTAGCAGTACTATAACAATGTTAATGTCGCTGTCTGAATGGAAGGTAAGTTTTAACAAGTAGCAGTACTATAACAATGTTAATGTCGCTGTCTGTATGGAAGGTAAGTGTTAACAAGTAGCAGTACTATAACAATGTTAATGTCGCTGTCTGAATGGAAGGTAAGTTTTAACAAGTAGTAGTGCCATAACAATGTTAATGTCGCTGTCTGAATGGAAGGTAAGTGTTAACAAGTAGCAGTACTATAACAATGTTAATGTCGCTGTCTAAATGGAAGGTAAGTTTGAACAAGTAGAAGTACCATCACAATGTTAATGTCGCTGTCTGACAGGAAGGTAAGTTTTAACAAGTAGCAGTACTATAACAATGTTAATGTCGCTGTCTGAATGGAAGGTAAGTTTTAACAAGTAGTAGTACAATTACAATGTTAATGTCGCTGTCTGACGTGATGGTAAGTTTTAACAAGTTGCAGTTCCATAAAAATGTTAATGTAAATGTCTGTCTAACTGTGTTTCATCGGAGTTTCAACAATGATATTAAATATCTCGTGATAAAGTTAAACATCGTATGTGTTACACAAGTTCATCAGCGAGGGCGTATTTCAGTACATTTAAATTCCTGAATGATTTCATAAAACGCGTCTTTTTTCTTCTTCATCATTTTTCACCTTTTCACCTTATCAGCAATGATTAAAATCATTTTGTATAGTTGACTGTAGAAACATTAACTTTACATGCAATGTGTACCGTGCTGTACTTTTGTTTTGTAACACGAAAGCAAGAGTGAAGATTTCTAGTTAGCATAATTAGTTAATCAACATTTAATTGTGTGCTGAGAGAAATAACTAAAGGATGTCGATATTTTACTTTCTAATTTATCAAATGTGGTTGCACAAAGTAAACTCCTATATATGGCAAGCGGTTCGACGCATAATCCAAACCAACTAGGTTTCTCATGAGAACCTAGGTTCTCAGAATGACAACCTAGGCTCTCAGAGTGAGAACCTAGGTTCTCATGAGAAATATGATTCCCAAATGAAATCTAGGGTTCTCATGAAAACCTAGGTTATCAGAGAAAACAACGCGAAAAGCTGTCGAGAACCTAGGTTCTTGTAAAAACCTTGGATATCAAACGAGAACTTAAGTTCTCAGAATGAGAACCTAGGTTCTCATGAAAACCTAGTTTCTCATAAGAACCTAAGTTCTTTGTGTCTATGAGAACCTAGGTTCTCATAAAAACTATTTTCTAATGAGAACCTAGGTTCTCTAGCGAAAACTAAGGTTTTCAAAATGAGAACCTAGGTTCACATGAGAACCTAGGTTCTCATGTAAAAACCTGGTTTCTTGGGATTTCATAAAACTAGTTTCTCATGAGAACCTAGATTCTCATGAAAACCTAGGTTCTCATGAGAACCTAGGTTCTCATGAAAAACCTGGTTTCCTGGGAATTCATAAACCTAGTTTCTCATGAGAACCTAGGTTCTCACGAAAAACTTATTTTCTCATCAGAACCTATATGGCAAGCGGTTCGACGCATAATCCCAAGAAACTAGGTTTCTCATGAAAACCCCATGAGAACTAAGGTTCCCACATGAAATCTTGGGTTCTCATGAAAACCTAGTTTATCAGAGAGAACGACGCGAAAAGCTGTCGAGAACCTAGGTTCTTGTGAAAACCTTGGATATCAAATGAGAACTTAATTTCTAAGAATGAGAACCTAGGTTCTCATGAAAACCTAGTTTCTCATGAGAACCTAAGTTCTATGTGTCAATGCGAACCTAGGTTCTCATGAAAAACCTAGTTTCTCATGAAAACCTAGGTTCTCTAACGTAAACCTTTTTTTTCAAATGAGAACCTAGGTTCTCATGAAAAACCTGGTTTCTTGGGATTTCATAAACCTAGTTTCTCATGACAACCTAGGTTCTCATGAGAACCTAGGCTGTCATGAAAAACCTAGTTTCTTGGGATTTCATAAACCTAGTTTCTCATGAGAACCTAGGTTCTCACGAAAACCTAGGTTCTCATGAGAAACCTAGTTTCTTTGGATTATGCGTCGAACCGCTTGCCATAATTAACCTCCAGTTGTCTCCCCAATGCTTGGTACACGCTGGTGGCATATGTGTAGAATGATAAGAAATAGACGTGAAACAGTGAATGTTACTCCCCAAGAACATTTTTTGAACAACGTTAAGACAATGCTAATTAATATTCAACGAAACTTGGAGGAAAATTCTTGAGGAATGTAATTAGTAAGGTAATCGGTCGACATTGGTCTGAACACGTTATAAAAAAAAAATTAACTGTTTATGAAATACATCTTTAATTGTAAATATTATTTTGAAACTAAAAATTGAAACAAATTCAGATCAATCGTTACATAATTCAATGTTACAACATTAAATGAGTTTCATATATTCAGTTCCCTTGTTCGGGCCTAAAACGACTGTACGGTACAGTTTTCTATTTAAAGTATGTCTGTGATATAGTAAGCAATAATTATGGTATAAATAGAAGTTTAATCTCTATTGATAATGTGTAATAATTTCTTATTCAACCGTTAGATATCGACCTACACTGCAAGAAAAACTTATGCACTAAAGACTTTGCAAACATATTTCAATATCTTGAGATATCTGCAAAAATAAAGTCCTTAACGGCGTGTTTTCATTCTGTCCAGCCTGTGTGTAATCATATGTGAATCCCATTGATCCTGCGCCCTTAATAATATGTGTCCCGTATTCCAAACGAGCAAGTCCGACGCGAAATTCTGGACACCTAGGTTCTCATGAGAACCTATGGTTCCCAAATGAAAACCACGGATTAAGTATTAAAGACGCGTAATTCTGAAAACTTAGGTTCTCATGAGAACCTATGGTTCCCAAATGAAAACCACGGATATGGCAAGTAGTTCGACGCATAATCCCAAAAAACTAAGTTTCTCATGAGAACCTAGGTTCTCAGAATGAGAACCTAGGTTCTCATGAAAACCTAGGTTTTCAAATGAGTCTTTGGTTCTTAAAGCCATGTGCAATCTTCAAGCAAGAACCTAGGTTCTCATTCTGAGAACCTAGGTTCTCATGAGAAACCTAGTTTCTTGGGATTGTGCGTCGACCCGCTTGCCATTACCTATAGATATTAAACTGCGATCAAAATAACAAGGCGTCAAACATTTTAATTAATGTACAATTTAAGTTGTGAACGAAATCTCGGTTGATATCAAACACAATACTAGTATGTGATTTCCGGCAAGTAATAAAAATAGAAAATGGAAAACGGGGCTGAATACATGTGCAAAAAGTGTCTTCCCAGATTAACCTGTGCAGTCCGCACATGCTAATCTGGGACGACACTTTCCGCCTAAAATGGATTTTCACTAAAAACTCTTCCTTTAAACAAAATATACCATATAAGCGGGAAGCACTAGTATCCAGCAACGATTTACCAGAGCTCGGCTCAAATCTTTCAGTACCCGAATTCGATGCTGAAAGCCTTAATGGAGTTGAAGTCCGTGCTGCAGACGAACCACTGCATGACGTCATCAGCGCTCTGGTAGACCACGTGACGCTGAACGACAATGTTAAACTTCTCGTTCTGTTTGGGGGTTGATACAAGAAATGTATTTTTTAACACTTTCTGACTCAGAAGAAAAGGAAAAATTGGCTTAATGCAAACAGCGTAAAACCAGAACCGCCTGCGACTAACTAGAAGGCTGTTCATGCTTCATGCTATATGATGCTAATCAGTATCTTTGGGATGGAAACGAAACCCTCAAAACATAAATGAGCCGTGCTCTGTTAAAGGGAGTTTAATGTATGTGCGTAAAGTGTCGTTCCCGATAAGCCTGTGCAGTCCGCACAGGCTAATCGGAGACGACACTTTCCGCGTTTATGATATTTTTCGTTTAAAGAAAGTCTTTTCTTTGAAAAAATCCGGTTTAGAGGGAAAATGTGTTGTCCCTGATTAGCCATTTTCAAAGAGCAATGCCCGTTAACGTATTTAGAAAGGTCTTTAAATTGTGAATTTCTAATGGACTATAAACAGACCAAAATTCGTGTCTGAGTGGTAAAGGGTTACAAGCAATCGTCATTGAAATAAGTTTCTTAAATAGTTCGCCCTAAATCACGAACTAATCAATATGCTCGGTGTCGTGATTACTTGGACCACTATAACATACAAAATAAAACTAAATAAATAGAGATTGTCACAATAGCATCGAAGAATACCCTCGACACCGCTTTTCGAAATATACTGATAAAGTTTCAGCAAGATTGAGTCACAAATGTGGCGTCTATAGTGGTCATACAGCTGTGTCAAGCGACCTAGTTTTTGATCCCAATTTACCCAGATTCGACACAGGCCTCGATATTGTAGAGATAAACATACTAGTTTGACGTGCGCACGCGATAGCTATGACGTGCGCACATGATATACATGACGTGCGCACGCGATAGCCATGACGTTTGCACGCGATAGCCATGACGTGCATACATGATAGCCATGACGTGCTCACATGATAGCCATGACGTGCGCACGCGATATTGTCCACTGAACAAATTGGTGTGGTCTCAATTACACACCAACCAGATAGGTACCACATGCTTATGCTCTAGCTATCACGTGCGCACGCGATTTATATGACTTTCAAACGCGATAACTTTGACTTGGGCACGCGATAACTATGCCGTGCGCATACGATAACTATTCAATCAGACGCCATTACGTGTTCACAGATTTCTGTATCTTTTAGAAAAGATTTCATTAAATGTATTGGCTCTCAAAACTTAAATATTTGTAATTATGTAATTTTTATAAAAGGTTGAACATGGTTTGTATTCTCCTGAATGAGCATCTTTATGGCCTTAGTGAAGCCCGCTACCACCCGCCTGCTACCACCAGACATTTCAGGCGCAAGAGATTTACAAATAGACCCCACTTCTTGTTCTTGGAAAACTGGGCTTTATTCGTGTGCGTAAAGTATCATTCCAGATTAGCCTGTGTAGTCCACACAGGCTAATCAGAGACAACATTAGTATGGAATTTTTGTTAAAAAGGAAGTCTTTACATCGTGAAAATCCTTTACGGTGGTTAGTGGCGTTCATTATTAGCTTGTGCGCACTGCACATGCTTATCTGCGATGACACTTTTCGCGCGTGCATTAAGCCCCGTTTTCCTAGTGCGATACACAAATCAATTTTTTTCCATCTATGGATGAAAAATAAGTTGAATATAAATCATTTATTTTTTTCACAGCAAGGATTATCCATTAACAACAAAACTTATTTGTTTTGTAATTATTATAATTTCGACTGTTTTATTACAATAAAACATGTAAACTTTCTTGATGCTATAGCAATTTTCAAGTTGCCATTCCCACATCCCTTTTAAGAATGGGTGTCGGCGCAAATTGTACCCATTGTATGTTGCAGTCCTCGAACGCACAATCGTACGTCATCTCCCCGTCCACTGTTGACTCGACGTTGTAGAAGGTGTCCGTCCGTATGTACAGTAGGCCGCCAGTGGTCGTGTTCGAGATTCTCAATGACGCAGTTTTGTGATTGCATGACGTCAGCGAAACTTCAGAGAGATATGACGTCATACTTATTATTTTTTGGACACAGCACAATATGTATATAATCACTATAAACATTAGATAACATGAAATTTTAAGATTTTATCTGGAAAATCATTATTTTAGAAAGTATTATTTATTCAAACATTCTCGATATATAATTGATTATACACGTATATGTAGCTACTTAAAAAAAATTCGCCAACACTCTTGTGATTTCGTGCTTTTTGAAACCATTGTTTAGTATGTTTTATGGTGCAATAGAAGTAAAAACAGATACATATTTTTAAATCACAAAACAATCAATATTTACCACAATTACTCACTTGAAGGTTGAATGTAACCTTGAAGTGACACAAAGTTGAACACAAAATAAAATATAACTGTTGAAATAAAAATTAAATTTCCACGAACGCGCACAGATGCTTCCATTTCTGCAAACATCCAATAGCATTCACAAGTTTGCACTAAAGTAATTTGGCACCAATGCTTATTACAAATGGGCAAATCGGGGCGATGTTATAATTCAAACAAACTTGCTGCATTGGCGTAGCTAACTCGCAAGCGATTTAATAGGCCCGTCTTTGTTAATATTATCATGGTCAGAAAGTATAAGCCTCGTTCTGGGAAAACTAGGCTTAATGCATGTGCGGAATATGCCGTCCTTGATTAGTCTGTGCGGACTAAAAAGGCTAATCTTGAACGACACTTAACGCACATGCATTAAACCACGGTCACCAACTCAGAAGCAAAGCGAAAATGGCTATGTGCAAACAGCACAAAACCAGAACAGCCTGGGAGTAACTCTCAGTCTGCTCAGGTTTTATGCTGTTTTCTGTTCACCAGTATTTAAGGGTTGAGAATGAAGCCTTAAAAACTTGAATTTAGTAAGAAATGTCTTTAACTAATTTAACTTTCTAAGGGACTACACATGCTTCAAAATACGTATCTATGTGGTAAAGGGTTAAATCACAGTTTCACAGAGCGAGGCTCATATATTCTCGGACGGGAAATTAAACTTTTCTTTATAGGAAATATATGTTCGGATCAGTATTCATACAACCCTTACGCTTAGGAAAACTTTGCTTTAGAAACACACTCTTACATAATTTAAGCTCATGAATTTTCATAACAACATATCAAAGTTTCGTTAAGAAGCATTCAACTAAATTCTACGGTAAACTTTATGTAGCAAGATATATATATGCATCGTTAGTAAGTATATCGTAAAACATCATGATAATTCTCGACTAGATCTACGCATTTACATTCAATTAAAGACGTTATTTATTTATTTTCCACAGAACGTTATTGATTCATACATGCAATATTTTTTTGCAAACAAAGAAAAAATACATCGTAATGGCAAAGGTTGTTAATGGTTTACGGGGATAATAAATTATGTTTAAGCGAAATAAAACAGCTTCTTTACAAAATGATAAATTACGTTTACTTCAAATTAATTAAATGAATGATTTTCATTGCGTTTCAACAAAAAATATCAAAAAACAAACCGGCGGAAAAACGAATACTATGATATTTAAAAATGAATGTGCAAAGCACAACTACTTTATTAATAAGTTTAAAAAAATAAAAATCAGATACAAATGACCAGCCGACAAAAAAGAAAGATTTCTTCAAATGCATTGATACTGGGGGTGGGGTGGAAGGTGTTGGGTTATTATTTGCACACCACTGTTTTTAATACGCGCTGTTCTTTGTTTCTCTCAAATACGTCTTGTTGAGCCAATCAAAGTGTAAAAGCGTTCACAATTGACGATACGTTTGAAATAATGATTTATAACAACACACAAAACTTGTTTGTATTTTTTAGAAAATTCATCGATACATTTTTTTCTCCGAACCTTCTTAATGTTTTTATTGGATGCACGCAGTGTGCGGTTGAACCACCCCCGATTTGATCTACGCCATGAACTAAGATTAACCGAATAACGAAATTTAATTGTCGCGTGGTGCTAAACGCATTACGCATGGGCCGTAAAATACTAAGAAAACACTTTGACGAAAAGAGAATTAATTAAATACATGATCTAGATCTAGACCATGACGTGAAGACATTACATGTCTTTGCACAATCACGTGTTCAAACTATGGCTTGCAGACATTGCAAGTGTTTACACAATCACGTTTTTATTTGTTTATTATGCGAATGCGATGTCGTTATTTATGCATATTAACCGGTATAGATTGCCCTGAGAAACGTTTATTACCACTGTAAAACAGCTATCGGCCACATACAGTATTTGACGGACATTACACAAAGATTCTGATATTGCAAAAAGAGGCCATGAAACCTATAGTCGTTTAAGACACAAATAATTTCTTTTTCAACTATTATCTTACTGTCTGTAGATATTAGCGCGAAACCATTGGTTTTCCTTAAATCACACTTATCACCTATAACTTATGTGATCGTTTTGTTTTGTTTTGTTTTGCATTGATCGAAAACGAAAATTCAGAACATTTTATTTAAAGAATAGACATGGGTATTATTAATACGGATAACGCGCTCCTACAGTTTCTCTTGCAGCGTGTACACCTTAATAGTGCACGAGTCTTCCGATGCCACGACCAGACGGGGAATCACGCTCTCATGACAACAGATCGCCAGCGGGCGCGTCAGCCCGTCCGTCTCATTGAGCACCTCCGACAGCTTCTTCCCTTCGCCCGTGAACTGGATGACGTTGTTGGACTCGCATCCGCTCACGAACAGGTTCCCCTTTCCGTCCATGCATAGCCCCAGCGGCGATACCAAGCCGGGATCGTGGAAAATCGACAACAGACGACCCTCCGGGCTGATTGTAACGACGCCACGCTTCAAGTCGGCCACGTGAAATCTCGTGCCTTCGTCGTTAATGACGACGTCCTTGGGTTGGCCGAAGAACGGCTTCCCTTGGATGTCTTCCTCGAACACGCGCACGAGAGCGCCGTGTAGAGAGTACACGCGCAGCTGCCCGTGTATCTCGCCCTCCCCTCCTCCGCATGTGATGAACAACTGGTTATTCTTACAAGCTATCCCTCGACAATATTCGTCGATTTTAAACTTCCTGTCCAGTTTCATCTTCGTGTTGTCCAGCGACACGAACTGTATGATCTTTTCGTCGCGGAGGGTGACGGCGATCATGTTTGGTTGCACCGAGCACAGGGCGTACGGCTCCCCGGGGGTGTCGCAATGGTTCCGGAGATTGTAATTTGTGTCGAGAATCTTCAACCTCTTATTTTTCCAATCGCTCACAATAGTGAAACCATTCGGAAGGTTCAACAAGTTGTTGAACACATAGTTCTCTTTTTCCGTATCACTCTTTTGGTCCAGGTCGCTTTTACCGAAAAATATCCCCGAATAAATACTGACCTCGTGTTCGAATTTACCAAGGGCGGTTAACTTTCTGAGCCATTCTAAGATGCCATTATCTACAGTAAATTTAACATCTTCCTGACCCAACCTTTCAGTTACCTTAATCAAAACCTGTTCACCTATTTCCAAACTTGCGCGACAGTCCCTCTTAATGTTAATTAACAGCTGCGCATCATTTTCAGCCTTTGTTTTCTTAATGCTATCTTCTAGGGATGCAATTGCGTTGTCACAACTCTTAATGTCACCTTTGATAGCACCCATTTTTTTATCAAAATGAGTGGTTAGTTTATCGCGGGCGCTTTGTGCCAGTTTATCAAAAATCTCCATCACCTGTTTTTGGATTCCCTCTATAGTTACTAAAATATCGTCCTTTGCTTTAGTGAATCTATTTTTATCAGCCAATCGTCGAAGCTTGAGAAGGAAGATGTCTTTTTTCACGCGACTCAGTTCGTCGTTTGTCACTTTCTGTAACCCCGTTTTCAGCAGATCTGCTGCTATGGTGCTCACGTATTCTGGTTCCCCGCATCCCTTGTGAGACAGAGCAATGCATGCCGAACACGCCACCTGAAGGAAATGAAAACATGGGGTTTGCTGGAATGCTCGTATGATTAAACCAATAAGTTAAATTGAAAATAAAACGGGAGTTTCGGACTGACAGGCCTCTGATCCCAACTCATCAGAGCCTCGTTCTGTGAAAACTGGGCTTACTGGATGTGCGTAAAGTGCAGTCCGCACGGGTTCATCAGGGACGACACTTTCCGCTGTTATGGGGTTTTCCATCTAAATGCCGTCTCTTTGAAACGAAAATCAAGTCTTACCTTTTTTAGATGGAATACTTGTATTACAAAAAAAACAGCTTAAATTAATACTAAACAAGAAAGATATATTCTAGAATGGTAGGCTTTTGAGTCCAACTGGTTACCGGTACATTCTCGTTGCAGGACAACTGGGCTTAATGCATGTGCGTAAAGTGTCGTCCAAGACTAGCCTGGTTTGTTATTGACCAACAAATTAACACAATTATGCTTCTTATATTATTTGAATATAGAAGCATGCGATTTTCAGTACAGTGGTCGATGACCATATACTTAACCATACACAAGTCTTTACGATGATATTAAATGAAAGTAAAATACACAATTAATCGGTGCCAAAACTCTGAAATTAAAAGGTTTTATGTTCGATCACCAATTATGCCAGTTATTGATAACTTCCCCATTCGAGACACAGTTAGGGTTATAATGAACGTAAAATATATTTCATGATCAATCCCTTATTAAATATTGCTTGCAAGGTCGGGATTCAAATCCGATTATTAACGAAACAGTTACCTGATCATGTGACCGGCAGTACAAATCTAGAAGCTTGTTGGCGTGTGTGGCGCACGTCTCTGTCAGTTTGATGCGCTCCACTTTTACTACTTCCGCTTTCGGCGCCTCCTCGAGGCCTACCAATTTGTGCGTCTTGAGCACGAGGAACCGTCGGTGCTGGGCGCTACATCCGGAACACAGTTTCTCCTTGCAATCGGAGCAGTAACTCGAAGCGTCAACGTCCAGATGTTCACGAGCGCACGGAGCGCATGCGTGCAGCGGCTTTTTGGGACCTTCGATTTTCGGCGGCGTGTATTTAACTGCCATGCGTTGTAAGGAATGTTTTATTCCGTATCGACTGGAGTTCTTTGGCGGGCCCCTCCATCGTCTGCCGGCAGGTTTGTTCTCTTCTTCGTTTCCGGAACCGGTTCCCTCTGCGTCGGCGGATGCCGCCCCTTCGATGTCGGCAGATGGGCCATCGGGCATGGAAACAGCGCCGTGTCCATTCACGTACGTTTCCGAACTTCCGGTAGCGTTGGTAATTACAGATCCGGTACCAACTGATTTTGCATCCATTAAATCAAGTATTTTGAGGTGTCAACGCTACACACTACAAGGGTTGAATGGTATATCGCGCGTAAAGCGTGTACATCGTTATCACTTTATCGCTTGCAAGCATATTCATAATTTAAATTTTGTTGAAGGATCTTTGACATAAATTTTATTCTGCCAAAATGTTTCTTAATCCTTGAAGTCATTATTGTATGCTAGGTTTAGAACAATTATTATAATTAAAAAATGTTTATCTATTCAATCGTGTAAATGCCCTTTAATCTTTTGTCGAGATATATTTATTCAAAAGTGAGTTTAGAAGATCAAAAATCATTCACTGGAACGTTGATTTCTTTTTACCGTGTACGGATCTAATGACAAACTATGAACGCGGGGAAATTGCAATGTATGTTACTCCTTTTGCACATGAATACAAGAACTATCTCTGGTACCATGCTTTTATGTCTTTGCATAGTTTCTACTACGTATTGACACATATTGTAGTAAGTAGTTAATAAACAGTGTTAAACAGACAATATGTGCAGCTGGGGCATTTTTCGTTTATGATCAAATTGAATAGCGATGTTCGCACAAGGCTTCGGTTGGTTGTGATGTGTGTTGTTTCACTTCATGTTCCAAACGTTAATAAATGTTCATGCACGTATTATAGAACCTCTGGGAAAACGGTGCTTAATGTACGTGCGTAAATTTCCCGCTTTTATGGTGTTTTGAATTTAAAACAAATCTCTAAACGAAAATCCAATATACGCGGAAAGTGTTCTCCCTGATTTGCCTGTTCGGCCTGCACAGGCTAATATGGGACTTCACTTTACGCACATCAATAAAGCGCGGATATCCCAGAGCGAGTCTTATCTATGTCCAAGCATATGTTTAATCTGATTTCATGAATCTGATTTCATTTTTTAGTTTGTAAACGAATATAAACGGCGTTTATTGTGTTATTTAAAGAACGTTAATCGATCATTTATAACGCTTTAACGCAAGTGAGCCAGATAATTGTAGATCTTGTTCATATTTGTCACAAAACAGCGAGAATTCTAATCCAATATTTAACATGATCCGATAAATATTTTGGAAACTAACATTTAGAACTACATAAGCCTTACTATGGAAAAACGGGGCGTAATCCATGTGTATAGTGTCGTTCGAGATTAGCAAGAGTTGTCCGCAAAGGCTTACCATGGCCAACACATGCATTAAGCCCTGTTTTGCCAGAGAAAGGTTCATATTTTGCTAAGGTGCAAACAGGATCGGGACCATTTTTACGCTGTGTATTGTGGAGGTAATTTATGCGATAATTTATTAATGTCATGTTATAAGAAATATGTGAATTAACGTGCAGCATTATGGAAGTTGACATGCGTCCAGAAGCATTATTGGATTAATAACTGTCGAAACGCAGTATTGGATAAATAACTTATGGCTATTATTTTTATACGTTACGTTAATATGCAATGTATTTTAAATGGTCAGCGGGTCTTAACTGCATTTGACCATTAACCGAAAGTGAAAGGCTAAACAAGTAGTCTGCTATGTACATGTAGTAGCAGTGTACAGGCGTGTAGGTATGTAAAGCAAAAGTTTACATGACACCCAGAGGTTCCTTCTCTAATATCATTTAGCTGTAGGATAAAGTAAGATGCGCTTCTGGTTCAAGCAAGGGGTACACAATAACAACAATATTTCACAGCTAATGCAAAACAGGTTTTATTTTCTTCAGTAGTGTGGATAACTAATTTCTAATTTGCTACATGATAATAATTATAATAATGATAGTTATATAATACACAGATCAATGTCAAAAAAGTTCTGTACAAACTAAAGTACATGTTGTATTTTGGTTTGATATGACAACATTACAAATAACAGTGACACACTGACACCAGCTCATTTGCATACACGAACTCAGCTCATTTGAATACTTACAGAGCAACGATGAATATACACACAAAATCAATTTGTAATCAAAAAGTAAGTCTTCAAAAACATGCATTAACTCAAAAACAAAAAAAGTCAAACAAAAAAGTCCATCCTAGAATGATTTTGTCAGATTCGCAGAGCACATTTTATTCCAACATACAACATCAAGAACTACAATAAATAGCACTTCCATGTGCATTTCCACAAAAACACAGTTCTGTGCTTTTGTTTCCAATCACTAACATGTTCATATGAGCCCTTAATCTGGGAAAACAGGGTTTAATGCATATGCGTCAAGTGTTGTCCCACATTAGTCTGTACGGTTTTCAAGTGTTGTCCCACATTAGTCAGTATGGTTTGCTCAGGCTAATCAGGGACAACACTTTCAGCCTTAACTGGAGTTTTGCTAAGATGCTTCCTTTAATCGAAAAATACCATAAAAGTTTAAAGTGTTGTCCCTGATAAGCTAGTGCATACTGCGCAGGCTAATCAGGGAAATACTTTAGAAACATAAATTATGCCCAGTTTTCAGAGAAAGAGGCTTGTATATGGGCCGTTTTCTGCGAAAAGGGGTTAAATGAATGTGCGTAGTGTTGTCTCAGATTAGCCTGTGCAGTCTGCACAGGCTAATCAGGGACGACACTTTCCGCTTTTATGATATTTTTCGTTTCAAGAAAGTCTCTTCTTAGCAAAAAACTAGTTAAGGCGGAAAGTGTTGCCTCTGATTAGCCTGTGTGGACTGCACAGGCTAATCTGGGACGACACTTTATGCACATTCGTTAAACCCCCTTTTCACAGAGAGAGGCTCATATTGTTCTGTTCCATTTTGTACACTATCGTCTAGCCTACCTACCATGACTACCTATCGTCTAGCCTACCTACCATGACTACCTATCTAGAATTATGTACACATGAAAGATAAGCAAAATACTGGCTCTATAAGACTAACAACTGGTAACCTTTCAGTTGGCAATACGAAGACGAGGTCTTGATTCTTAATTAAAACTAACATAAACAAATGAAAGAAAAGCTATACGCATAATGCAATTACATGTGATTTTGTGAAATTTTTAGGCATTAAAAACAGGGGTGGGATTGAGAATAAGTCCAAGTAGATTATATTTTTTGTATAATTAGTAATTTTCAATGACTTTTTCATTAATAGTGACCGCATTTGTTTATCTTATTGACCTTACGTTTGAACTGCCCATGGACACAGTTTCATTTTTTAAGGATTAAAAACAATCTACTTCTGAAGTTAATGATACAATTAAACAAACAAGTGTCTATTTTACTTGTAATTAGTTAAAATTAATAATACCAGGTAAATAACAGGTAAACTGCATGTAATGCATTATTGAAAAGAACAGTTTATTCCAAGATTGATGTCTAACTCCAACTTACATAAAAGTGCGTTACCATCCTAAATATCTACTGTGTAAAACAAACACTGACTAGACAATGTTCAGCTTGATATGGTTTGAATGTACAAAAATGGCAAACAATTTTGCCATACCCGAACCCAGTAAATTTTTATCCTAAAACATCACGTGCTGATGCCTTAAGAGCATAAAAACCAGAACTTGCTAAATTTACATCAAGAATCAAAGGATAAGTTGGGCTACACTATGCCAGAAAATGGTTACAATATGCCAGAAAACAATGAAAGAAAGTCAAACTGCTCTGGTTGAGTTGTTACTAAGTTACTAATTTACCACAGGGCTTCAAAGAGTTCATTATTTCAACAGCATCATTTGTGTAAACCTTGCAACTACAAAATGAACAAGGACAACAGGATAACAAACTGATGGCATATTGTGTTCATTCTTAGACAAGGGACAAAATTGTCACAAAACCAGGTTTTCATTGTGAAAAAAAAATCTGATAAAGGGAGAAAACTCAAACTGAACTTTTGAAATGAACAAACAAAATTAACCCCCTTTGTAAGTTTGTTTTAAAAAAAAATCTATTTTTAGTCGTGGCGACCTTGACATTGGAGATATTGACGTGATTCTTTCGTGCGACACACCGTCCCATGATGGTGAACAAATGTGCCAAATGATTTTAAAATCTCACAATGAATGACATATTTATGGCCAGGACAAGCTCATTTATGGCCATTTTTGACCTTTGAACTCAAAGTGTGACCTTGACCTTGGAGATATCGACCTAATTATTTCGCGCGACACACCGTCCAATGATGGTGAACAAACGTGCCAAATGATTTTAAAATCTGACAATAAACGACATAGTTATGGCCCGGACAAGCTTGTTCCGCCCGCCCGCCAGCCAGGCAGCCAGCCAGCCAGCCCGCCCGCATTCGCCAATCTAATAACCAGTTTTTTCCTTCGGAAAACCTGGTTAAAAACTGTTAAAAGAAGCGTGTGATATAAAAGGGGGGGGGGGGGGGGTTGATAAATGGGCAATAACCCAGATTTAATGCATGTGCATAAAGTGTCATCCCAGATAAGCCTTTGAAGCCTGCACAGGCCAATCAGGGACTACACTTTTCCCCTACACTGGATTTGCATTAAGAAAAAATCAATAAAAGTGAAAACATTCGTCCCTGATTAGCCTATGCAGACTGCACAGGCTAATCTGGGATGACATTTCATGCACATTCATTAAGACAAGTTTTTCGAAAACAAGATTCTAAGGGAGACAGGATTCTTTATGATAGTGGAGTGAAGCCAGGCGCTGGTCCAACATGTCACCAGCACAAGCTCCTCCCATTGACCTTCAAATGACCTCAGGTCACAGTTACCATAGCAACTGTGACACTGACCTCCTGGAAAGGTCAAGGGTCGCCAACTGGCTAGATTCCCTTTTCAACGAAACATCAACATACATTCTGAATTCAAATCAATCCATTATTTTCAAGGGCAAGCTAAAAGTTTTGGGGTTTTAAGCAGACATTGGGTCCAACATGTCACCCAATGGTGGAAAAAACAAAGTCATTAAATTAATTGCATAATTACAAAATAATTATAATTTTAAGGACAATGTTTTGTTCTCAAATGCTTAAACAACCAGCAATTAAAGCTGTTGCATCAAGAAAACAACAGATGTATAAAAACAAAAATGTACGTTCACTGAAATCTACATCAATTTTTACTGAGTTTTCAATAAAATAGAGCTAACTGGGAATGAACAATGCAAGGCAATGTGTGTCAAGTGTCTGCCCAGAATAGGGACAGGCACAGGCTAATCAGGGACAACACTTTCCCCAAAGCACAAAGAAGTGGGGGACAGGGGGGGGGGGGGGGGGGGGGGGGGGGAGAGATCTTCGCAACTAAAGATCAACAACTGAACTTCCAAATTTCTAGGTAATTGCCCATATTGGCCATTTGATATACTGGTTCAAGGAAATCGTAACTGAATGTTCTATTATCTTACACATGACTGCTAAACTAAGAAAGGCAGGAAAGCAAATATTGACCCATATTCAGCTTCAGAAATTAACGTTTGATTACCCAGTGTTTTAAAGGCTGTTTAACAACAAAACAATCTGGTGAATAATTAATCTTGTACAATAAAACAATATCATCAATTTTCAAAGTCAAACAAGGTAAAACGTAACAAAACATGTATTATGCAAAATTACAATATATCACAAAAATGGAGCACACACATGATAAGCCGTAAACTGGCTGTAATTTGCTTGAGGACATAAGAAGAGTGGGCAGGGTCAAGAACATTCATGGTGGGAAGGTTATGTGGCTGTATGATTGACCAGCAGTGGCTTATTATATAACTCAAGAATTTAATGCAACTATCTTCAGCCTAATTTGCAAAACCTATACTACATCTATCATGACTATGGAAACACAGAACAGTCTATCGATACATTATCAACATGGCCCAATTTAATTTAATTAGACATGTGTATATGAAGATATAACAGAGAAGCTGAAATTGAATATAGATTTTGATCACCAGAAGGCTTTTCAATAAAACACTACTATCACCTTTTGTTTTGAAAGATCGTGCAGCACGAAGGGTGGAACCGTTATTACTTTTCAACATTTCTGGTCTTATACAATAGTTGCACATTCAGTCCTTCATTTAATTGTTTTGAAGTGCACTTTTTCCTGTTTATACTAACAAATCCAGGCTGACAGGACAGGACCAAAATTCAGAATAGCAAAATGAAACAAGAGATGTGTTCGTCAGCCTCCACAATGCCCCCTATTGCGCCGCTTTGAAATTTTTATTATTTATTTAACCTTCGACCTTAAAGGATGACCTTGACCTTGAACTTCAACCACTCAAAATGTGCAGCTTCATGCGAACGCCGCTTTGATTTTTTTTTTTACTTTGAAGGATGACCTTGACCTTGAACTTCCACCACTCAAAATGTGCAGCTTCATGATAACGCTGCTTTAAAATTATTCTTTCAGACCTTTGACCTTGAAGGATGACCTTGACCTTGAAGGATGACCTTGACGGATGACCTTGACCTTCCACCACTCAAAATGTGCAGCTTCATGAGAACGCCGCTTTTATTTTTTTTAAAGTTTTACCTTTGACCTTGAAGGATGACCTTAACCTTGAACATCCACCACTCAAAATGTGCAGCTTCAGGAGAATGCTGCTTTGATTCTTTTTGACCTTTGACCTTGATGGATAACCTTGACCTTAAACTTCCACACTCAAAATGTGCAGCTTCATGAGATGCACATGCATGCCAAATATCAAGTTGCTATCTTCAATATTGAAAAAGTTATGGCCAATGTTAAAGTTTTCGGACGGACAGACGCCATATATTTGACATTTGACCTTGAAGGATGACCTTGACCTTCACCTTTCACCACTCCAAATGTTTAGCTCCATGAGATACACATGCATGCCAAATCTCAAGTTGCTATCTTCAATAGTAAAAAAGTTATGGCCAATGTTAAAGTTTTTTCGCACAGACGGACAGACTGACATACACACATACTGACTGACGGACAGTTCAACTGCTATTTGCCACCCTACCGGGGGCATAAAAAACACACAATGTGTCAACAGTACTGACTGTACATAGAATTTGATGTATTCAACTGTATGTGCGTAAAACAACAAAATGTATACATTTGATAACCTTAAAATGATTAACATGCTTAATATGTTAACTTATGGATCAACCTGATTAACGCTTACCCAGGCCGAAGGACATACAGACTATAAGTATATTCCAACAATACCCCCTTCTGACGCGGTTAAAAATAATTTCTTTAGAATTTTGAAATTTCAAAAAAGGTTCATTCTTGTTTCCTCTTCTCCTAAAAGTAATCTAATAAATCACCATCACAATAATATTCATACTGTATACACTTCTCATGAATTCAACTAGTAGTCTACACATGATAAAAAATTAAATATTTTGTCATAGATGCCATAATTTAGGTATTGTCGTAGAGGCAAACAAGTAAATAGAAAAGTTAATTTCTTAGATTATTCAAACAGGATAGGGCCATCTTTCAATTTTCATAAAGGGAAGTAACCACTGAGATCAAGATCTTGTCATTGTTCTCCCCCTTTGTTACAAAAAATAACAACAACAGGCATATAATAACAGCAAACTTTAGAAACTTGTGTTTCTGCAACCACATTTGGCTTGGAGACTGGGAATACACTGGTTATTTACTTATTTACATCTATTTACAAGGGCTAGAAATTGAAAATAACACTAAACATGATTATATATTTACAAACACTCCATAACAGTGTACTATTATTTACAATACCTAATCTGATATTCATATTGACATAACATGACCAAGATTAATCTCATAGCATATATTACAATTCAGTAACATTCCCCAAACAACTCACACACATTCTAAGTGTAATAACATCATTCATTGAACAAAATACAAAAAAAAACTGAAGTAATAAGTAGGTTGAGAAAAAAAGACCATGAAAGAGATATGATGAATAAATTAGCAGTCAAGGCACAAAAGGTGGAGAGAGAAATTCAAAAATCACGCACAAAAAATGTACAAATAATCCTAAAAGTTGTCATATCTAGGGCAGGAAACATTATAGTAAACTTGTATGCACTTCAAATAAATACATAAGTACATGTTAAATAACAAACAGTATTATAACAATCCAAATAGCACCAGAAGACGAGTAAAATCGAGGGTACTCATAATAGCAAACTAAACATCCATTGTTTTAAACTTGAATCCGACAAAATCATTCTACTTTTGGGGTTAAAACCTGGTATTTGCAGATACAACAATTGTCTGATCATACCAACATTTATTTGAGTCTCTTTCTGTGAAAACGGGGTTAAATTCATGTGCATAAAGTGTCGTCCCAGATTAATCAGGGACGACACTTTACTCTTTAACTAGATTTTTGCTAAGAAGAGACTTTCAATGAAAAATATAAAAGCGGACAGTGTCGTCCCTAATTAGCCTATGCAGACTGCACAGGCTAATCTGGGACGGCACTTTACACACATGAATTAAACCCTTTTTCACAGAGAAGGGCACATTAAAAAAAAATTACAATTGTACATTGAGCTTGTTTTAAAAAACTAACACAACTAATGTAAGTTTCTTTATATATTAAACAAAACAGTAATCAAACATAATGTGAATAGGTAAAATAATTTATTTCTTCAATTCTGTCCAATATACCATTTGATGAAAACCAATAAAAGCATGGGTTGAAATGCAAATGGGATGAGAGTCAGTGTGTCATGTGGCCAAAAGTTCTGAATAACAACAAAAACAACAACAACAAACTAATTAGCCAATCAGCTTTGACAAAACCTTGGAGAGGAAATGGCATACAACTGACAAGCTATTCATAGCTATGATAAGATCAGATATCTACGTAAAATACACAGACAAACAGAACATCTTCCGTAAAGTGGGCTACAACATTGTTTACAAGTAAATAATCTACGGCATTACCATTATGATTTTCGGGGTGTGGAACATAAATAAATAATTGCCATCAAACTGGCTGACACAAATACAAATGTGTTATATTGCTCTAATAATTAACCAATTTATGCCTAGGGTCTAAAAAAGGCCTTGGCAAACGGCGTAGACCCAGATGAGACGCCGCATGATGCGGCGTCTTATCAGGGTCTACGCTGTTTGCTGCAAGGAATTTCTGTAAGAAATATTCTAAATATAGAAATAAATATACTAGACATCCCTCATTTTGGAAATAAATTGATTCAATTTAGAAGGATGGGAGAGTCCACTAGGCATAAACGGGTTAAGAGACATGGGCTTTGGAAAAGATCTAAAGAGAAGTAGCCCGATGCTATTCCCGTAGTCACTTTCTTTTGAAGTTCAATATATTTTATTGAAAATATCAATACTATCAAAAGTATTAATTTCAAATATCAAACTGTCAAGATATTCCTTGGATTTGAACCATTTTCCAAAATGTGATCAAAATGTTCAGCAATTTAGCATGCCCTTTGTTCAAAAATCCTTTTTTGTTACACTGTTTGTCAAAGTGTAACTTTTTTTATTACGTCTGGATTTGAAAAAAAGATATAGGAGTCAGTGGTGTATCTATTTCCATTAACAGCTAAAAGGGTACTGGAATAAAGCTTTCAATTCTTTATGCTTAAAAAGTGATACAACTTTATTAAGGGAAAAACATGTAAAAGTTGTGTGATCCTTATTCAACATTGATTAACTTCAAACATAGGGACAATAATAATATTGGGTAATACATTTTTGGGAGAATCCACCTCATCAAAACAAAGTTATCAATAATTTTATTGAAAAAATATTCTTAAAATAGTAATTTGATTTTGTCCTTTACGAAGTCATACATTTCCTTACATTAACTGTAAAATGTTCAATAACTTGAATGTTAGGACAGATTAAATATGCAATACAAGTATTCAAACACAGAAAAACTGGATTATCTGGAAATTGAACTAAATGTAGCAAGTTAAATTATTCAAACACTGATCTTAAAGCGTGAATTTTCAACTTAAAGAAAATGGCAAGATATTGTTATTTAAAGCAATTAAACAATCCAATAAATATAAAAAACTATATATGTATCAAAATATTGTCTGACAAAAAATTATTATTATTTGTCACTGAATGTTTGCACTGTAAGTACACTCGTTACAAATGAATCAGTTTGCAGTAATAATATTTGATAAGGATTAACTCAGTACAGATAGGGAGGGTCAAATTTCTTTTGGTGGAGAATTACAGAACAAAATCAAACATCAACTGATCCAGTCAATGTTATGATATATTAACTACATGACTTGTAATGCCATTAATTTAGCAACCAAACAAAACTTTCTTAGTAACTAAATCATTCCATAGCAACCGAAACTACCTCCCTTAGCAACTAAATAATTGCATAGCAACAGGTCTCCCTCAGCTAACAAACGAATCCACGACAGAGCCACATCCTGAATCATAGTATCACATAGAGCTAACCTAGCCAGAATTGCACTTTTAAAATGCTGCCATGGCAACATAAATAATTCTACCATCCACCTTGCTTGCTGAGTTCATGACAACTAGGTTTCCATGACGATAAGTTTCTTATTCTTTCATCATGGAGGTTCTTTTCATTTTTAATGTTTTGCCACACACTGGATGACCATGGTAAACATACATTGTTCAATAAAATAATAAATATCTAATAGATAATTAGCTTCTTTCAGCCACAAAAATGCAAGATTTAAGGCAGTACCGTCCAAAGTTTTAATTATAATTTAAAATACTTGACTCTAAGTTACCAGTCCTGACTATTTTGATAGTTTACTTATAACACGTATAAGTGCTCCATTTTCTTCACGTAATCTTCTGTTGTCCTCTTTCAGTTGTTCCATTTTCTAGAAAACATAAGAACACAATTAAAACATGAGTGAAAGACAGAACACTAAATGTTAACTATGCCATAGCTTTATTTCACTGGCATGTTACTTACAGATCAAACCTGTCAGACATCTGACACACAATTTCATTGTAATTTACCCTGTACTTTTTCGAAGTTTTGGTGCACTGTAAAAAGGTAAAATGTGATTCTTATGAATCTTCTTAACAGCTTTGATCTCACCTAGACAGTCAAGTCCTTTAATTATAACAGAAGACTGCTTTTGTTTTACACAAACTTACAAATATACTCAACAACGGAAAGCATTTTGAGCGAATTAAGATAACCAGACAGTTAGGACATAAATTGTTGAAATAAGCAGATGCACTAAGTCATATTCATTTAAGAATAACAACTGCTTTTGCTAATAATATTTTGGTTAATATAGCAACTCTTATCTCCATGACAACAGTAGACTCTGATGCTCGGTGACTGCCAAGCTTTCTAGGTCATGGGGTTATTATTTAGGTCGTAGTTTAGAGCAATGACAACAGAAGGGTTTTGCATGGCAACATACTTGCAGCAGCAACAACAACAACAACAAATGATTTCAACAACATTAATATGGTGCTTAATCACCACTATGGCATGCAACCTCTATAAAATAGCTTCACCATCTTCTTCAAAAAAGCCACAGCAACAACAGAACAACAAAACCCTCAAACAATCAACAAATGGTTTTCATTCCGCAACTCACATCTTTTTTTTTCTTTTGGGAGATTTAGGGAAAAAACTATACTATTATGGAAAACGTGACATTGTTTTAAGAAAATTACAAAAATATAAAAACTATGGTCCCTAAGATACATTTTCAAACAGGTTTTTAAAAGAGACCTTATTGCGGACTGCACAAGCCTTTTGAGAAAACTGGGTTTAATGCATGCGCGTTAAGTATGGTCCCTGATAATCAGGCACTTGCATTATACCCAGTTTTCTCAGAAAGCTGTCCATATATGTTTACTGGTGCCAAAGCTTTCCTCGACACTAGCAGGTCCTGGCTTTGATCTTCAGTCACCAGCAGGTCCTGTCTTTGATCCTCAGCATTTTCAGCTGGGTTACATTCTACTTGATTGTCAGAACAAAGACAGTACAACTGACTGTTTTAGGGATAACAATAAGCCACAGATATTGCCTTGAAACTGTAAGGCCTTGGATTTGCTGTTCAGAGACTTGGTGATGTTCCCTAAGAGTTACACATTCTTGGTTGTGAGAAGAGACAGTAACAGAAATAGAAGCAGCATGAACAACTGGTATGTGCTGTCAAATAAAAGTGCCATTGGTTTATTTACAATCTTCTATTAATAGCTCACTATTTGACAAAGCAATACTGGTTCCTGCATGGTATCTGAACGTGAGCGTTTGAGTGTGCGGGGAATATTTGCATGTGGGTGGGTTTAGAATTTTTGGATTCTTCCAATCATAAAGAAAAACAAAAAGCCATGCCTAACGTCATGTTTTTTTATATAGTAATCGACTTCTTACACATTTTGTGGTAGTGATTAAAAAGGATTATCAGTATTTAATAAGTGTTAAGCTGATTTTTTAATTTTGTAAACTATGTGAACATGTAAAGGTCCATTAATGGTAAAACAAACTGAAATCTGGACATTCAGATTAAGCGATTCCATGTTGTAAACAAAATGTAC
This sequence comes from Dreissena polymorpha, assembly GCF_020536995.1. NCBI lineage: Eukaryota > Metazoa > Mollusca > Bivalvia > Myida > Dreissenidae > Dreissena > Dreissena polymorpha. Next base: position 943,446 of record NC_068364.1, read on the forward strand.
ACTGACCAACTAACACACAAAGTGACAAATACATTTGGATAAAATAAAATTGAGAATGACCAAAATACAAACTATAAACACTTGTGATTACATCAAATTTGTTTCGGTAATGAAAGCTCTAAATTTTTACTGTATGTTACGTTCATTGTGTCAAGTGACAGCATCATCAGACAGAATTTGTACTATGTGGCAGATCAGGATTTGCATGCTGATGTCAAACATGCAATCTAGTTGAGCCATCCTCTGAGAAAACGGGGTTTAATGCATGTGCATAAAGTGTTGCCCAATATAAGCCTGTGCAGTCCACACAGGCTTATCAAGGACGTCACTTTTTGCTTTTAAGGTATTTTTCATGTTAAGTCTTTTCTTGATGAAAATCCAGTTAAGATGGAAAGTGTTGTCCCTGAGTAGCCTGTGTGAACATGCATTAACCCTTTGCATGCTGGGAAATTTGTCTTCTGCTACAATGTTGTCTGCAGAATTTCTAAAATAAGCATTTTCTTCGATTTTTTTTCAAAGAATACTATCAGAATAGCAAACAGTTTGGATCCTGATGAGACACCACGTTCTGTGGCGTCTCATCTGGATCCAAACTGTTTGCAAAGGCCTTTAAAATTCGGTTCCAGCGCTGAAAGGGCTAAGCCCCATTTTCCATAGCAAGGCTCATTTCCGAGAACAGGAAATGGGACTTATATTCCAGCCAACATATCTGCCCCTTCAAAACGAACATTCCTGGAAAATTGTTCACTGCATTCCGCTGAATGGCATCCAATCCAGACAACATGCCATGAGAAGGCTGTGATCTTCAAGACACTGGGTGAAGAGGATAATGCTGCAAGTCCATTGTAACTCATTCCCAGTTCAAACATTTTAGCGCCAAACATGCAAGATGGAACCGTTGAGCTGTTACAATGACTGATCTGGTACCTTGGACGGTCCTGATATTCATGGCTTAATACCAACTTGACCTTAGACTCAAACTGACTTATACCCCTGCAACACTTTGTTAGGTAGGTTCAAGGGCAAATAAATCAGAAATGTGTGGACAACTGGGAATGAAAAAAATGTTCTGCATACCTTAACTTCAAGGAAATGACATATTTGAAGTTTTTAATGAATCTGTTGAGAAATCTTGAAGTAATTCACTCCACAATTTTGTTATATATAATGCCAACTGACCGATCAACTGTTTGCAACATACCCTCTCTAATCATTTGTTTGCAGAGGTTTAAATATCTACAGTTGACAAGAATGTTCACTCTTTAAGAACAGAACTTAGGTTATTCAATGCATTCAAATATTTTGTTTGCTCACTCCATCTCCCTCCATACTCCTTCCATCATCCCTAATCTGCCAAAAATAACCTTAACGCTGTATACCAAATGGGTCGAATAATTCAAAAATTGAGATATATGCTTTATGCAGCCAGCAACCTTTGCAAACTGCAAATGTCAGCCATTTTAAAATGAAGTTTCCACAAAGCCATAGCTCACATGTCAAATGTAAGACAGTTTTAAATTAACAACATTCCAAAGCTATTGCTTACTTTGTCAAACTGCAAATGTAAAACATTTTCAAATTTAAGATTCATTGATCACTTGGTCAAACTGCAAACAGGAAATGACTCAGATTTCCCCAGTAAAGATATGGAAAAAATTGTACAAGTGCATAAAGTTTTGTCACCGATAAGCCTGAGCAAGCTGCACAGGCTAATCAGGAACAACAAATTTCTGCCTTTATAGATTTCTTGTTCAAAGGCTTCCTCAAGGCAAAAAGCGTTGTTCCTGATTAGTCTGTGAGGACTGCATAGGCTTATCTGGGACGATACTTTATGTAACGTAACAGCCCCGTAATGATGTAAGAAAATAATAGAAATACATTTTTGTATATTTAACCATATAGCATAAATATACTGTTATATAATGTTAATAAAATGTTACATATTTTGTTATATCAGTATTTATCCATATCACATATTGTTTATCCATATAACATAAATATAATGTTATATAATATAACAATATGATAGAAATCTAGTTACAGATAATATTAATAATGTGATAGGAATTTTTAAGTTAAATCTAATTATCATAATTGTATTTCAGAAATTTTCAAGAGATGTTTTAATAATGTAATAAAATGTTTAGTCTATTTACATTACTATTTATAAATAAAATAACTTTTTAAATTATTGATACATCTTATCTCATAATAATAATGGTTCTATAAAGAAGTTATTTGAATGTTGGAAACTTTAATAACATAAGTGAAATTTGGAAATTTAATAATAAATCTTTGTGATGTATTGGCCATGATTATAGAATTTTAAAATTATTATTATTTGTTAATTATAAATAATATAAGAGTATACATAAAATATAACTTTAATTAAGGTTTCTCGAAAGCAAAAACCAGACATACCTTTACATTGATTGTAAAAGTAGACTCGATCAACAATGTGAAAGGTCAAAGATGAGATACTCTGGACGAATGAATATGTTATTCAACGATGTATATTTAACAAGATGTCCAAGTTGATAAAATGGTCAAATGTACTGCAGCGGGAATTCTAATCTTATTAAATTATCTATTACATCCGTTGTGGGAGTAAAATGATTACAATAATATCTTATTATCACCAGAAGTGCAATCTGTGTTAGTGATCAAAAACATCCACGGAAATGTTCACACGAGTCTAATCAGATGTCTACAATGAATATCCGGTAAATGGGTAAACGCGTGAATAATTTGGTCACACCATTTCCGGGGATTGTCATTTGGAACAATACTTTAGCCGTCAGCCAATCAGCAATTAAGAAGTAGTAAGAAAATTCTTTGACCAAGCCAATCAGAAATTAACAAGTATTCAGTAAAACGCTTTGACCAATCAAATATGTTATTACAAATATTATTACTTTATGTTTATGTGTATTTTGATATAAAAGGAGATGTTTTGTGTAGAAATGACACTCTGCGGTTAGATTTGATTGAAATATTGAGATTTATAAATATAATTTTAGAATTGGTGTTAGAAAGTATTTTAATAGAAAAATAAAAGAAATACTTAGATACTATTTAGAGACTTGTCTTGTTTATATTAAATAGATTAAATATTTTTGAAATTCAATTAAGCCACATTTATACGCATGCATTAAACCCATTTTTCTCAGAATGGAGCTCAGCCAATCAATACCATCCCTGCACATGTACCAGACCTCAACCATTGGACAGCTCGGTTCCCATCGTACTGTTACCTATTTAGAAAGCTTGGCTACCACACGAGTCAGAGCCCGATTCTCCTCCTTTAGTTTGGCATTTTCTGCCTTAAGTTTCTCTACTTGCTGTAATATACCATGTATAGGCAATTCCTAGAGTTTTCAATACTTGGTACAATGTGCAATTGGGTTTTATTAAATGATTTTAACAATATATACACTGAAATAGCAATTGACGTAAACTTGATGACTAAATCATATTATCCTAATACCAAAATAAAATATCAAGTAAACAATGTTTTGTTGTAGAGCACTTGGCAAAGTTTTTGTGTTGATAAACTACAGACATGGTATAAAAAACGTTAAGAATATAACTGAGTGTTATATATATTTAAAGAAAGAATGAATTGGAGGCAATAACATTAAAAGTATAAATCATGTTATTCTAAAACACTAAAATGTGGTATCAAAAAGAAGGAACCAAAAGTATGCCAAACGTTAATTGACTTATCAAAATAATAGCATTAAACAACTCGTACTTTATAAAATGGCCTCTGTAACTGCACAATCATATGCTCACACACTCACATTAATAAAATGACATCTTTTTTTTTTTTTAAGTAGATTATCGGCTTAAATTCACAAGTGATAAAAGTTAATAATGCTTTGACGAATGGCACAGACAAGGGTGAAAATATTTATTTCTATGATCAAGTGTAGATAAAAATCAATTATCTACTTAATAATTTACTGAAAATATCACATTTTCTTTTTTTTCATGCTTGTTCACAGTTTGTTTACATTCAAAAAGCGTTTATTTGAAGAATTTTTACCCCCCCCCCCCCCCCACACACACACATACACAAACATAACCAACATCTGCATGATCTCTATATAATGATTACCTTCATTTCTTCTTCCATTTCAGACAGCTTTCGTTCTAATGCCCTCCTCTCCTGCAAAAGAATAGCATGGTCTTGAATAAAGTGATGTCACACACATAGAAGCGTATCGGTTGTAAAAAAAAATTACCTGGGAGAAAAGGTTCCCCCTGAGTATGGCTTCAACCACAATTTCTTGCGCATTTTCCCCAATTGGCATGGTACTGGAACTTTCCCCAATTGGGACAAAAAAGAAATCGCTGGTAAGTCTAAGGCCCCTTCAACCAAGGTCCATAAAGCCAGGGACTCTTGCTCTTCCCTGAAACCCATAAGGCTAAGGTCCCTTACCTTAATGTTTGTAGGGCTTGGACTGCCTCCAAAGGCTAGGACCCATTCCACAGAGGCTTATAAGGCTAGGACCCCTTCCACAGAGGCTTATAAGGCTAGGACCCATTCCACAGAGGCTTATAAGGCTAGGACCCCTTCCACAGAGGCTTATAAGGCTACGACCCCTTTCACAGCGGTTTATAAGGCTAGGACCCCTTCCACAGAGGCTTATAAGGCTAGGACCCCTTCTACAGAGGCTTATAAGGCTACGACCCCTTCCACAGAGGCTTATAAGGCTAGGACCCCTTCCACAGAGGCTTATAAGGCTACGACCCCTTCCACAGAGGTTTATAAGGCTAGGACCACTTCCACAGAGGCATACAAGGCTAGGACTCCTTCCACAGAGGCATGTAAGGCTAGGACCACTTCCACAGAGGCTTATAAGGCTAGGACCCCTTCCACAGAGGTTTATAAGGCTAGGACCCCTTCCACAGAGGCTTATAAGGCTAGGACCACTTCCACAGAGGCTTATAAGGCTAGGACCCCTTCCACAGAGGTTTATAAGGCTAGGACCCATTCCACAGAGGCTTATAAGGCTAGGACCCCTTCCACAGAGGCTTATAAGGCTAGGACCCATTCCACAGAGGCTTATAAGGCTAGGACCCCTTCCACAGAGGCTTATAAGGCTACGACCCCTTTCACAGCGGTTTATAAGGCTAGGACCCCTTCCACAGAGGCTTATAAGGCTAGGACCCCTTCTACAGAGGCTTATAAGGCTAGGACCCCTTCTACAGAGGCTTATAAGGCTACGACCCCTTCCACAGAGGCTTATAAGGCTAGGACCCCTTCCACAGAGGCTTATAAGGCTAGGACCCCTTCCACAGAGGTTTATAAGGCTAGGACCACTTCCACAGAGGCATACAAGGCTAGGACCCCCTCCACATTAGCTTATAGGGAAGGGACTCTTCCCACATAGGTTTATAAGGCTAAGACCACTTCCACATCAGCTTATAAGGCTTGGACCCCTTCCACAGAGGCTTATAAGGCTTGGACCCCTTCCACAGAGGCTTATAAGGCTAGGACCCCTTCCACATAGGTTTATAAGGCTAAGACCACTTCCACATCAGCTTATAAGGCTTGGACCCCTTCCACAGAGGCTTATAAGGCTTGGACCCCTTCCACAGAGGCTTACTACAGAGGCTTATAAGACTAGGACCCCTTCCACAGAGGCTTATAAGGCTAGGACCCCTTCCACACAGGTTTATAAGGCTAGGACCCCTTCCACAGAGGCATATAAGGCTAGGACTCCTTCCACAGAGGTTTATAAGGCTAGGACACCTTCCACAGAGGCATATAAGGCTAGGACCCCTTCCACAGAGGCTTATAAGGCTAGGACCCCTTCCACACAGGTTTATAAGGCTAGGACCCCTTCCACAGAGGCATATAAGGCTAGGACTCCTTTCACAGAGGCTTATAAGGCTAGGACTCCTTCCACAGAGGCATATAAGGCTAGGACACTTTCCACAGAGGCTTATAAGGCTAGGACCCCTTCCACAGAGGCTCATAAGGCTTGGACCCCTTCCACACAGAGGCTTATAAGGCTAGGACCCCTTCCACACAGGTTTATAAGGCTAGGACCCCTTCCACAGAGGCATATAAGGCTAGGACTCCTTCCACAGAGGCATATAAGGCTAGAACACCTTCCACAAAGGTTTATAAGGCTAAGACCCCTTCCACAAAGGTTTATAAGGCTAGGACCCCTTCCACAAAGGTTAATAAGGCTAGGATCCCCTTCCACATTGGCTTATAAAGCTAGGACTCCTTCAATATAGGCATATAAGGCTAGGACCCCTTTAACAGAGGCTTATAAGGCTAGGACCCCTTTAACAGAGGCTTACAAGGCTAGGATCCCCTTCCATATTGGCTAAAAAGGCTAGGACAGGCAAGGACTCCTTCCATATAGGCATATAAGGCTAAGACCCTTTCACAGAGGAATATAAGGCTAGGACCTCTTCATCAGAGGCTTATAAGGCTAGGACCCCTTCCATATAGGTTTATAAGGCCAGCACCCGTTCCACAGTCTCATACAAGGCAAAGACCCCTTTTACAGAGGCATTACAAGGCTAGGACCCATTCCACAGAGGCATATAATGCTAGGACCGCTTCCACAGAGGCATATAAGGCTAGGACCCCTTCAACAGAGGCTTATAAGGCTAGGTCTCTTTCCAGAGAGGCTTATAAGACTAGGACCCTTCCACAGAAGTTTTAAAAGGTTAGGACCCCTTCCACATTGGCTTCTAAGGCTAGGACCCCTTCCACAGAGGCATATAAGGCTTGGACACCATCCAACCCTTCTTTTAAGGATTAAAGGAACAAATACCCTTTTGTGGTTGGTGTCAGCGACCCTTAAAGGACCCCCCTCTCCCATTTGTCATTGGTGTCAGCGACCCGTACATACCCGTTTGTCATTGGTGTCAGCGACCTGTACAAACCCATTTGTCATTGGTGTCAACAACCCGTACATACCCATTTGTCATTGGTGTCAGTGACCCGTACATACCCATTTGTCATTGGTGTCAGCGACCTGTACATACCCATTTGTCATTGGTGTCAACGACCCGTACATACCTGTTTGTCATTGGTGTCAACGACCCGTACATACCCATTTGTCATTGGTGTCAATGACCCATACATACCCGTTTGTGATTGGTGTCAGCGACCCGTAAATACCCATTTGTCATTGGTGTCAACGACCCGTACATACCCGTTTGTCATTGGTGTCAGTGACCCATACATACCCATTTGTCATTGGTGTCAACGACCCGTACATACCCGTTTGTCATTGATGTCAGCGACCCATACATACCCGTTTGTCATTGGTGTCAGTGACCTGTACATACCCGTTTATCGTTGGTATCGGCCACCCGTGAGGCCTCCTGCTTCTTCATCTGTTTCTCAAGCTCCACCTTGGCCTCCCGTAGCTCCTTCTTGCACTGCTCCAGCTCTCGCTGCAACCGCTCCTTGTCTTGCTTCTCATCCTCATACAGCTGTAAATATGCAACATTCAGGGTTTAATTTAAAGTGTTAAGTGTCGTCCCAGATTTGCCTGTGCAGTCCACACAGAGACGATACATTAAAAATGTGGGCTCAAACTTTAAACCTGCATGTGTAACTGACATTGCCAGAATAATGACATCTACACATTTTAAAAATATTTAAGCCAAGTTTCGCCTGTGTAGTTTGCACAGGCTAATCAGGGACGTCATTCCGCTTTTTTTCATGGAATTTTTCATTTATAGGAAGTCTTTTCTACACAAAAATGCTGTCTAGAAGGAAAGTGTCATCTCTGATTAGCCTGTGCAGACCGCAGGTTTGTCATAGACAGCACTTTACACACATGTATCAAGCCCTGTTTTCCCAGAGCAAGGCTCAACTGGGGGCTTAAACTGTTGACAGTTAAGTGTGACTTCTACCTTGTCAGAAAAATGACTTTTGCACATTTATCAAATCAGCCTCCTCCTGGGAAAACTGAGCTTAATGCATGTGAATAGTGTCCTGGGAAAACGGGGCTTAATGCATGTGAATAGTGTCCTGGGAAAACTGGGCTTAATGCATGTGAATAGTGTCCTGGGAAAACTGGGCTCAATGCATGTGAATAGTGTCCTGGGAAAACTGGGCTTACTGCATGTGAATAGTGTCCTGGGAAAACTGGGCTTAAAGCATGTGAATAGTGTCCTGGGAAAACTGGGCTTAATGCATGTGAATAGTGTCCTGGGAAAACTGGGCTCAATGCATGTGAAAAGTGTCCTGGGAAAACTGGGCTCAATGCATGTGAGTAGTGTCCTGGGAAAACTGGGCTTAATGCATGTGAATAGTGTCCTGGGAAAACTGGGCTTAATGCATGTGAATAGCACAGTGTCCTGGGAAAACTGGGCTTAATGCATGTGAATAGTGTCCTGGGAAAACTGGGCTTAATGCATGTGAATAGTGTCCTGGGAAAACTGGGCTTAATGCATGTGAATAGTGTCCTGGGAAAACTGGGCTTAATGCATGTGAATAGTGTCCTGGGAAAACTGGGCTTAATGCATTTGAATAGTGTCCTGGGAAAACTGGGCTTAATGCATGTGAATAGTGTCTGGGAAAACTGGGCTTAAAGCATGTGAATAGTGTCCTGGGAAAACTGGGCTTAATGCATGTGAATAGTGTCCTGGGAAAACTGGGCTCAATGCATGTGAAGTGTCCTTTGAAAACTGGGCTTAATGCATGTGAATAGTGTCCTGGGAAAACTGGGCTTAATGCATGTGAAAAGTGTCCTGGGAAAACTGGGCTTAATGCATGTAAAGTGTCCTTTGAAATCTGGGCTTAATGCATGTGAATAGTGTCCTGGGAAAACTGGGCTCAATGCATGTGAAGTGTCCTTTGAAAACTGGGCTTAATGCATGTGAATAGTGTCCTGGGAAAACTGGGCTTAAAGCATGTGAATAGTGTCCTGGGAAAACTGGGCTTAATGCATGTGAATAGTGTCCTGGGAAAACTGGGCTTAATGCATGTGAATAGTGTCCTGGGAAAACTGGGCTTAATGCATGTGAATAGTGTCCTGGGAAAACTGGGCTTAAAGCATGTGAATAGTGTCCTGGGAAAACTGGGCTTAATGCATGTGAATAGTGTCCTGGGAAAACTGGGCTTAATGCATGTGAATAGTGTCCTGGAAAAACTGGGCTTAATGCATGTGAATAGTGTCCTGGGAAAACTGGGCTTAATGCATGTGAAAAGTGTCCTGGGAAAACTGGGCTTAATGCATGTGAATAGTGTCCTTTGAAAACTGGGCTCAATGCATGTGAATAGTGTCCTGGGAAAGCTGGGCTTAGTGCATGTGAATAGTGTCCTGGGAAAACTGGGCTTAATGCATGTGAAAAGTGTCCTGGGAAAACTGGGCTTAATGCATGTGAAGTGTCCTGGGAAAACTGGGCTTAATGCATGTGAATAGTGTCTTTGGAAAACTGGGCTTAATGCAAGTGAATAGTGTCACCCAAGATTATCTTACCCCATAAACTGGATTTTTGTTTATTAGAAACTCCCTTTAAGCAATTATATTCCAAAAAACGGAAAGTGTCTTCCAGGCTAATCTGAGATGACACTTTATGTACATGCATTAAGCCCAGTTTTTCAAGAACACTGCTCAATATTTGAGCCAAGTTTCATTTAATCTGTCAATGCGTACCTTTTTATAGTCCTTATCGAGGGATGGCGTCGAGCGACTAGAGGAAGCGTAATCAACATAGGAGCTGGGTCGGCTTGGTACATCAGACGTAGAACCAAAGCGGTACCGCGAACTCTGAAATTGGATAAAATGTCATTGAAACATGAGGTTTGGATTCACACAAATAGATGTTCTAAGTCCAACATATCACTCCCACACTGTTTGGTGAAAGCCAAAAAAGCTATCAGCATATGGGTTAAGAAGGCTGATACAACCCTCAGGCTCTCCTAAAAACTTTACCTTATGTTTGCTCCATCATCAAAATTCCAAAATCAATCATTGGCCTCCAATTTAAGTTGGAATGTCCAATCTACATTTAAAAAGCCACCTTAAAGCACGCACTTTGAAGGAACCTTTACCAATATCATCATTGTAATAATGTTTCAAATTTTTTTATTAAGTTTTACTCACTCAAGGAATATTTGGGGAAACTGAATGCCATAGTTTCCGAACATAAGATTATCCTCAGGGTGACTTCCTGCTATTATAAGCAAAGTTACTCTGTCTAAATTTGTCATAAGTAATAACATTACTTTACTTAAAATCACATCCAAAAAGACAGAAGTACCTTGTATGGATGGTGAAAATTTCTTGCCATATCAATATCCAAGATTTGCAGAATTTAACTACAGACACACATACACAAATTCGACAGCTCAATCAAATCCTCACAGAAAACATTACAATCTTTCAAAAACAAGCCGCATTGAAGAATCGACAAAAACAAACAATATTCTACTTGAAAGCAGTCTGAGTTTTTTGTTGTTTTCAGCAGAATGTAAGATCTAAGGTAGATTAATGAACTCTTGATATGTTTATTCTCCTTCTATCAGAAGATGCCACATTTCAGGATAACTGATAAGCCACAGCCAAGTTCTGGTAAAATCAGTGCTTTATGCATGTGTGTTAAGTGTAGTCCCTCATTAGCCTGTGCAGTATGCAAAGCACACAGGCTTATCAGCGACAACACTTTCTGCTTTAATTTAAGGCTTTTTTTTTTTTAAGGATGCCTTTTCTTCGCAAAAATCCAGTGTAGGCCGAAAAGTGCATTTAGTGTCGTCCCAGGTTAACTTGTGCATTTAGTGTCGTCCCAGGTTAACTTGTGCATTTAGTGTCGTCCCAGGTTAACTTGTGCATTTAGTGTCGTCCCAGGTTAACTTGTGCATTTAGTGTCGTCCCAGGTTAACTTGTGCATTTAGTGTCGTCCCATGTTAACTTGTGCATTTAGTGTCGTCCCAGGTTAACTTGTGCATTAAGTGTCGTCCCAGGTTAACTTGTGCATTTAGTGTCGTCCCAGGTTAACTTGTGCATTTAGTGTCGTCCCAGGTTAACTTCGGCAGTCTGCTCAGGCTAATCTGTGACAAAACTTTCGGCTTTTTTTTTTTTGGTCTAAAAGAAGTCTCTTCTTAGCAAAAGTTCAGTTAGGCCAAAGGTGTCTTCCCTGATTAGCCTGTGCAGACTGCAAAGGCTAATCTGGGACAATGCTTTACACATGCATTAATCCCCATTATCCCAGTGTGAGACCTATGCCAACGAATCAAGGATTATGTGCAACTGCTCAACACATCTCTATCAGAAACATTTGAGTCGTGCTCTGAGAAAAATGGACATAATGCATGTGCGTAAAGTGCCGACACTTTCCTCTTTTATGACATTTTTCGTTTAAATGAAGTCTCTTCTTAGCAAAAATCCAATTAAGGCGGAAAGTGTTGTCCCTGATTAGCCTGTACGGATTGCACAGGCTAATCTGGGATGGCACTTTACGCACATGCATTATGACCAGTTTTCTCAGAACACGACTCATTTGTCACTCTCAACTCTCCTTTTATTCAACCTACTCATTAGCTTTCACTTTTAATTAATATTATGCTGTTTTAAAGCAACAAAAACAATTTGATGCATTGTTTTTTTCAGAATATTGTGTCATTTGATTCTGTAAGTCAAGAGAACACAAGTTTTAAAATTCCAAATGTCATGCTTGCACAGTATTCCAACCTCAGAATGCATGCATAGAAAGAAAAAGTTTGGTAATATTTAAAGTGGCAATCTTTTAACCATTGATTGTGCTATTTGGTTAGGTAATTAACCAACTCTGTGTTATCTGTCTTCACATTCAATTGTTGCAAACTGTTAACTTAAAATTATTTTTGTTCCAAATAAAGCCCATTGGGTTTTGTCTCGGGAACAAAACATGTTTATTTGACATTAGATCTTTTCTTAATCCATTATGATGTAGTAATGGTAATACACTCAATTGAATTAGAAAAAGAACCATTAAATAAGAATAGAAAAACAAGGAAGATAACAACAATACAAGGAACGCCTTTTTTTGTATTAGCTTAATTCAAACAAAACATTAACAAATAGTGAAACATGCAACCAACTGACTTTTAAATGCAATGAAATTATAACGCTTATTCAATTTACGCCTACTTAAGGTAAATATTCTTACTACTGCCAAAGGCAAGTTCTTTCATGTTCAGAAAGGAAATAACAAAAAATTGTTCTATAGTAGATCAGACTGACATAAATACTGAGTAATTTTATAATGAATAACTATATGAACACACATTGAATTTTGTAATACTATATGCCTATAAAAAGTTACAGTCTGCACAATCTGTATTATGCCAGTTTTTTGAACATATATCTTTGAATATGACCTTGACCTTTGAGAGAGATACAGGCATTGAACTATTTGTTGTGCAAGGTCAATGGTGAATATCTGTGGCAAAAAATGGTAACATTGTCTGATGGATGTTGTCTAGGCGAGCTGCATTGTGTCGATATTTGAGTTTTGACCTTTAAAGTGTGACCTTGACTTTTCAGCTGCCGATTCTGTGGTCTTGCATGCATTAAGTATTCTCCAAATGCTGAATATTTGTTAATTTGTGTCTTGTTCTGAGAAAACTGGGCTTAATTCATGTGCGTAAAGTGTCGTCCCAGATTAGCCTGTGCAGTCAGCATAGGCTAATCAGGGACGACACTTTCCGCCTAAACTAGATTTTTGGTAAGGAGGGACTTCCTTGAAACTAAAAATACCATTAAAGCGGAAAGTGTCGCCCCCTACTGAGCTGCATTGAAATAAAATTTCTATTTAATCATTTGGCAGGTATAGAAATCATCTCCCTTTAAAGGTTATTACTTCCCTTGAATATTGTCCAATCCAAACGGGGGTGGGGGGGGGGGGGGGGGGGGGGGTGGGGGTTGAGGGGGGGGGGACCATGTCAGACATCACTGACAACCAAGGCCTGTGGTTTAAATGAGATCATAGCCAGAGTTGATTATGTATCTATGGATGTAAGTCCACAGGTATGTTATGAACATTAAAGAAATTATAATTATATCATTAAAATAAACAACTTTGAAAAATCAATCATTTGGGTTATAAATAATCAAAATAATAAATCTGTACAGTAACTGTGAAAAGAACTTCAATTCTTGGTAAGGAAATATATAATATGAGATTTATAATTATATAAATTACTTCCCTTGAAAATAATTGTCTGTAACAAATCTCTATTTTTAGTAGCAAATAATTAAAAGCCACTACCGTGACTGTAGATTAACCACTCAAAATGTGCAGCTCCATGAGATACACATGCATGCCAAATATATAAAGTGGCTATGTTCAATATTGAATAATTTTCTCCCTTTTTAAAGCTTATTACTTCCCTTAAATCTGTATTTTTTACCGTAGACTATAAAGGATGACCTTGACCTTTTACCACAATGTGTTTGTCACAAACACAATGCCTCCTACTGCTCCGCTTTGATTTATTTAACAAAAATATATACGTGGGCAGGTCAGATAACTATGTCCATTTAAAGCTTATTACTTCCCTTGACTTTGTTTTCTCGACCCTAGACCTTAAAGGTGCCTTTTCACAGATTTTGGCATTTTTTAACTTATTCATTAAATGCTTTATATCGATAAATGTAAACATTGGATCGTAAAAGCTCCAGTAAAAAATCAAGAATAAAATTAAAAAAAGGAAAAGAACATTGCCCGGACCAGGTTTCGAACCAGTGACCCCTGGAGTCCTGCCAGAGTCCTGAAGTAAAAACGCTTTAGCCTACTGAGCTATTCCGCCGAGTACACTTACTCAACGTATTTTATACCTTATATAAGCAATCTTCGTAGTTTCACAAAATTTAACGACAAAAACAGAACTCTCCAAATTATTCAATCGTTTCGCGTTGCAACGCTTTATAATTTTTAGGTTTTAAAATCGTCAAAAGATGCATATAATGGCTAAATTAGACCATGGTAAATGTTCAGTATGACTGTTTCCTCACAAATATCATAACTAAAACGAAAATTTGCGAATCTGAAACAACTTTTTTCAATTTTGTCAATTTACCAAAGCGTGAAAAGATCCCTTTAAAGGATGATGTAAACCTTGAAATTTTACCACTCAAAATTTGCAGCTCCATGAGATACACATGCATGCCAAATATCAAGGTGCTATCTTTAATATTTAAAAAGTTATGGCCAATGTTAAAGTTTTTTCGGACGGACGGACAGGCTGACATACTGACTGACGGACAGTTCAACTGCTATATGCCACCCTACCGGGGGGCATAAAAAGCAATTTTTTGTGCATTATATTGCAATATTATAAAGAGCGCTTAGGCTTATCTAGTTAAAACAAGAAATCAGTACCAAATTAACTGTACTGAGTAACTTCTCTCTTATTGAAATCAAGGTAGGTTATCACAATATTCTAATTAGCAACAGGTCTCCTATCAGGAATCAATTAAGATAACAGTACAAACATGTGCACAAAACCAAAATGAACTGTTTCTGATTGTCTCAGGCAAGGCTCTATTCAGCCAAATTGCAGTGGCTGTTTAGCCCTTTACCACTAAGATACATATTTTGACACATTTGAAGTCCCTTTGAATGTTAAATTTAATTAAAGATCTTTCTTACTAGATTTAAGTTTTTAAGGCTTCATATCCCTTAGATACCAATGAGCAGAAAACAGCATAAAACCTGAACAAACTGCGAGTAAATACATGTACTCGCAGGCTGTTCTCATTTTATGCTGTTTGCACATAGCCATTGCCACTTTGGCTCTGAGTGGGAAATTAAGGGTCAACTTGCTTCTCACCTTGAATGCAAGGGTAAGATTCCCTCATGCCACAAGTCCTGAGCACACCACAGCATCAGAACACAATCAAAGCGCTGAAGGCACTGAATTTGTTTGCTGTTGTATAATCTTCGACGCAACTCAGTTTTCAAAATTATGTTATAGCTTTTTATATTGAAAGTTTGAAATGACCACAACCCTTTCAAATTAAGAAAGAGTGTGTCTTAAAGCACAGGTTGAGATGTGTGTTGTTTTTTTTCAAATCATTGATACAGCTAATCAGTGTGCACAGGCTAATCTTATTTGACATGCATTAAGCCCCATTTTCCCTGAAAGCAGCCATTATGTACAGATATCAATGACAAACACTAGACTGGCCAACGTTGTCTTACAAGCTGTTAAATACACACTATGTAGTGTACCAGTGAGAACAGGTAGATGAGGCGTTTAGAGCAAACGCTGCATTTGTTGTCTGCTAAATTTTACTGCAGTTATCAACATAGGCAGTCATGGGTTACGGGCCCTACCGTAGCTAAGCCATGCTGATATGCAAAATTGTGTCAACATTATTTGTGAGATTTGCTCACAAATAAAAACTACTTGAGATCAAAATAAATAGCAGCTTTTAATAACTGCTACAATCAATTGCAAAACAGAAAACTCAAAAATGTAAGTGAGTCTCAAATAAAAGTTATTTAAAAGTGGATCCAGTAAACACATCCTTCCTATGCATTATAAAGCATCAGTAGGGTAGTAGGCATACACATTGTATCAACATTTAATCATTTAGTGTAAAGATTGAGATGAATGAATCCTTTCCACATACATCATATTATCTTATGACAAATGTTTGCTTGTATGGTTTGATGCCTGACTATATTCATGGGAAATACAGCCCACGTTCTGCGTTCATTCATTTGCAAAAATTAATGGGTAAAGAAATAAGTGTTGATTTGTTGCTGATCAAATTCTTATGGGAAAATAACAGTTCCATCTCAATTAATGGCCACACTCTGGGTAAATGGGACTTAATGCATGTGAGTAAAGTGTTGTCCTCCATTAGCCTGCGCTGTCTACACAGTCTAATCAGGAAAAGCACTTTTTGCATAGACCGGATTTTCATGAGCATGATTTAGAAGAGGCTTCATTCAAAAGGAAAAATTCCATAAAAGCAGAAAGAGTTGACCCAGATAAGCCTGTGCAGACTGCACAGGCCAATCTGAGACTTCACTTTACCTACAGCACAAAGACCAGGTTCCCCAAAGCAACTCTCATATATTCATACAAACACTTTCACTCCTAGACCAAACACCAAAGATCTATTCCCCACGTTTAACAGAATATACTTCTCTTGATAAAAACTCCTATAAAATATTGCTGTTGCATCTGAACAACTGTTCAAACCTTGTTGTTAATTGATATACCATGTGTGCATATAACTTCTGCCAAGAACAAATGAATTTATGTTCTGAAAGGAATGCATATTCTTCAAATATTAAAACATTATGGCACTATCAAAGTACCACATGTTTAATGATTTTTCTTTGATGTTTTATTTAAGTTATATATTAAAAAAGACCAAATTTTCTTTATTCTTAGTTGTTTTGATTTAGTTAAAAGCAGACATTAAAGATGTGTTGTTTTTTTTACTTTGTGAGAATTATTCCAAGTAAAGAAATAATTATTATTATATAAGCTTCTGTGAATAATTGGACTTAATCTTGAGTCAAGAGGCATTTCAGATTAGCCTGTGCATTCTGTGCAGGCCAATCTGGGACAACACTTTATTTTAATTTAAGAATGTTTATTTAAAGAAAATCATTTGTAAACAAAAATGAAGTGTAGGCGGCAAGTATTGTCCCTGTACAGACATCACATTCACAGGTAGGTGGCAAGTATTGTCCCTGTACAAACACCACAGGCTAATCTGTGATAAAATTATACTCAGATGCATGTAAGCCTGGTTTTACCAGGAATTAACTGTCTGTGTTGAGCCAATGAATAAACAGACAAATGAAAAGTAGGCATAATGCACTATACTATTGCTTTACAAACAAGCTGAAAATAAAATAAAAAACAAACAAACAAGAAAGCCATTACAATATTTCACCACCCTTAGGTTCATGCTTTTGTTTTCAGGGACTAAAGTTTGACTAATTCCTACCCTGTATGGCACAGTGCTAGCCCCGTAGCCTGAGCTTCCGATCGAAGACAGGCTGCTAGTTGACCCTGACCTTGAACTGTAGCCTGACCCAAGCCCCGGACTGTACGACCCCGGGGTATAAGTGGTTGCCCCAGGGGTGTAGGAAGGGGCCGGGCTGTAAGAGGGCACATAGGGGCTAGAGCTCGTATTATACTGGCTTGAACCAGGGTTGTAGCTGCCCCCAGAACCATAGTTGTTCAACGAGTGGTTGCTTCCGTACAAGGAATGGTTGGAACTCGAGCCGGCGTACTTGGTGAGTGGACTGTAGCGGTTATAGCCACCATTATAGCCACCATTGTTATAGGACATACTGATGTATGCCTGACCACAACAAAAGTTGTTGCTGTTTCTTCAGATTTCTTATTTGGAGATGAGGGGGAGTGTCTATATCTCTTGTTGATTCAGAGTTCTTTATACTTCAGAAAAGAAGTTAGATAAGAAACTGATTATCTTATGTCTTGATCTAAATCAATTTAATTATCTTATCTGAATCCATAGACACTTAAATCCTATGAAACACTGTAGGGATCAAACAAAATCTCAAAATTGAAGAGAATTCTCACGAAAGAGCAATACTCCGAAATATCTACAGTGAACCTTTACACATACATGTAACACATAGGTAGTAAGTACAAAGAACACAATACACTCTGCAAGCTAGTGTTGTAGCTTCAATATTACACCACTCCAACACTGGGAAGGTTACACCCCACTTTAATGGCTATACTCCACTTATAACTGGCAGGAACACACCTCCCATTGAAATACAAATCCAGGCTGACAGACAGCTTTAATATGGAACCTCCCACAATTTTCCAATCCACTTTTCCTATTCTATAAACAATATATTTGATTCATAAACAAATCCAAAGTGATTGTTGGCACGATTTCCTTTCCAGAGAACTCTGTTTGTGAACTATCTGCCAAGGAAATTAATTTTGTTCACTCCGAGATCAATTTATAAACTGACTGTAACAAAATCAAATTAATTAAACGGCACAGAAGCACTGCACACTTTTTCGGAGCATAATTGCAATTGCTACTTTTTAACACTAATTAATCCAGTATTAATTGATTAAGGCAATAACCACAAGAGCTTAGCGTATAAGGAGTTAAACTGTCCTATACTCAATTACAAGTACGAAAAGAATAAAAGGTTAATCTACTTTCTGCACTGAATTGACACAAAAGAATAGTATCTTGCAAAATTATTGACATGTGCTTGAGACCTCTCTCATACTTATACAAAATTGATTAATTCCACCAAATTTACTGTTTGCCTTCTGAGATTATCCTGTATCTATCTGTAGAAAGTATACTGTGCAACTCTAATAAGGCCACAATGAGTCAAGTACACAGTTGCTAGCTAGTCTAAGCACAATTGTAATCAGAATTGGGAATACTGTTCATAACCCACATTGCTAGCCACCTTTAAATACTTATTCTTAATTATTTAGTTTAAAAGAAAGATTATATAAGTTATTTGGAAAAAAAAATCATATAAATTATGCTTATATATTTTGTAGGTTGTTTAAAAAATAAAAATGACATATAGAGTCTAATAATCATAAGTCATAAATAAGAAACTTCTTTCTTAAAAAATTTTTTTTTTTTTTTTTTTTTTTTTACAAATTGGGATTTTTTAAATAATTTCGGTTTGGGATCTGTTACGTTTGCTTTGGGATCAGGTCCGTTTAACAGCCTTTTTTACATAGCAGAAAACCCCCTGGGGGGTTAATGCATGCACATTGAGTGTCTTCCCAGAGTAGCCTGTGATGTCTGCACAGGGACAAAACTTTTTGCTTTTAAGTTTTTTTTTCATTTAAAGAAAGTCTTTTTTAAGCGAAAATCAAGTCTTTAAGCACATGCATTAATAACTGTTTTTCTGCAGCTCGGCTCATATACATAATCAACATCAACAAACAACAAAATGGTCATAATGGACTTGCATGATTCAGAAAAATTCATTTCTTTACTGACTCCAATGTTAAGTTGTTGCCTGTACAGTTTTGAACAGTATAGACCATGGATGCTGTATGGGGAAAGCTCACAGTGAGGGGGAACAGGGGTAACGTGAAGCATGTTGCAACTAGATATGAGGATTCTGACATCTACCAGATGAACACAATCAAGGAAACACATACTTTAATTATTTATTTCCTACACCAGGAACCGTTGATTACAAAAGCCTTGCATTCACTGCAGGATACTTTCTTAAGAATCTTTTTTATCACATGGGTGCATGCTTCCTTGCATTACATGGCGAACAAGATGTGTTTGTGAAACACAATGTCCCCCTATATGATGTTTGACATTGTAGGATGACCTTGACCTTGTGAAGGATGACCTTGACCTTGACCTTTCACCACTCAAAATGTGCAGCTCCATGAGATACACATGCATGCCAAATATCAAGTTGCTATCTTCAATATTGCAAAAGTATTCATAAAATAAGCGATTTGGGCCACATATATTTGACCTCTGACCTTGAAGGATGACCTTGACCTTGACCTTTCACCACTCAAAATGAGCAGCTCCATGACATGCACATGCATGCCAAATATCAAGTTGCTATCTTCAATATTGCAAACGTATTCATAAAATGAGCAATTTTGGCCACATATAATGACCTCTGACCTTGAAGGATGACCTAGACCTTGACCTTTCACCACTCAAAATGTGCAGCTCCATGAGATACACATGCATTCCAAATATCAAGGTGCTATCTTCAATATTGCAAAAGTATTCATAAAATGAGCGATTTTGGCCACATATATTTGACATCTGACCTTGAAGGATGACCTTGACCTTGACCTTTCACCACTCAAAATGTGCAGCTTCATGAGATACACATGCATGCCAAATATGAAGTTGCTATCTTCAATATAGCAAAAGTTATTGCAAAATGTTAAAGTTGGCGCAAACAGACAGACCAACAGACCAACAGACAGACCAACAGACAGGGCAAAAACAATATGTCCCCCACTACTATAGTGGGGGACATAAAAAGAAACATAATATATTACCAGATATTTCCCATTCAATGACTGTAACCTTGTATTAAACTCTCTCATAGAAACAAGCAGCCATAGAAGTGCCACCTCTGTGCCAGGTATAATATCATGCTCTTGGAAGAGCCAAGAAAAAGTGAGTCATACAGCACAGAGGCTCTTCAGTTGCACTGACAGACATAAAGGTCAACATTTTAAGAGAAAATGTTCACATTCCCACAGACCTCATGAGGGTGTTCAAATCTGGCTGCAGCTAACTGACAGCTCAGGTGTAATCTACAGTGCAAAGTGTTGAACAATTACCGATATTTGCTGTATGGAACATAAATTGACCAACTTGAAAGCAATCATGTATTGAAAATGGATTTTTGGGGGAAGACAATTTGTCTTTCATTTGCATTGAATTTTTTTCTAACCAGGTGTGTCTAAATACATTTCAACAAAAAAAAAGGGCTTACCAAACATGTCATACTGACCAAAGTGTTATGTTGTGCATTATAAATATTGAATTAAACTTCCTCCAGACATTGAGTTACAAACTTTCACAGGATTCCTACAAAAAGACACACCAAACATTGTTCTGGGTGAACAATCGACCCGCGTCATACAAGAAAGGGCTTCATGCCATATACTGCCAGACCAGCCTGCGCAGTAAGACAGTATGGTCAAGCCTGCAGTTGCAGTCTGCTCAGGAAATACCCTAGTTGCTATAAAGTAAGGCAGGTTTCATTGTCTTATGAGCCAACGGGTGCTCCTGACCTGTCTGAGCAATTGCATGGGCTGGTCTGTAACTACGCTTGCTGCATATGGACCCATTTTAACGTGATGCAGATCATGTTAAATTTATGCAGTACAAGACTTACTGTTTAATTCTTGCTTCTTTTAGATATTTAGGCAAATAGAGAAAATGCTGGGAAATGGAATGAGCAAGCATGCCTCATCAATGTCCCCAGGTTGTGTTTGTGTGGCATCAAACACAAGACATGAATCAAAGGCAATATTCTTAACCCTTAACCCTAACTCGCAGTCTGTTCAGGTTTTATGCTGCTTGCTGCTCATCAGTATCTTAGGGTTTGAAATGAAACGTTAAAAACTTGAATCTAGTAAAAAAAGGTCTTAAATTAAATATAACTTTCTAAGGGACTACATTAGCATCAAGATACGTATCTATGTAGTAAAGGTTAAGTCGCTCTGGTTCACAGTCTGTAAGCCTGACTGCATAACCTGACCCATTTATGCCTAGCATCTAGAAAAAAAGGCCTTGGCAAACAGCCTAGACCCTGATGAGACGCCGCATGATGCAGCGTCTCATCAGGGTCTTCGCTATTTGCTTAAAGGAATTTCTGTAAGAAATATTCTAAATATAGAAATAAATATACTAGACATCCCTAACTTTTTAAATAAATTGATCCAATTTAGAAGGATGGAAGAGTCCACTAGGCATAAGCCTGACTGCTTAACTTGCTGTAACTCTGCTGATTGCTGCTGGTAAGTAGCTGGCAATTATTGCCTCATCAGAGATGGTTATCTGTTCTGCATTCCTCAAAATTATGGGCCAGAAATAACGAAATAATCTGGCACCAGGTCAAATGTTTCGGAAGGTGAAATGTTATTAATGTTGCATTAGGTTCAACAACTTTTTACTCAATTGTTTTTCCCAAATAAATTCTACCCTATTGTTACCAATATTTATATTTACTAACAAACAATAAAATCCAATATTTGATAAAAAGTCTTTTAACTACTTTAAACTTCCTTTACCAATTTTGACTAGCATTATTTTGTATCATTAATAAAACTATGTTGTAATAAAGTGAATAAATTTTATTTTTGGTAGACTGCACCATCATCATTTTGCTTAATAAATGTTTAAGGTAGAACTAGTCACTACAAGTTCAGATTTTTTGTCCTTTGTCTATTATTATTAGAAATGAAGAAACAAGAATCACTTTAATGTCTATTTTCTGGGTAGGACCAGTATCAATGGTCTTTAAACAGACAACTTGAATGCTATGTATGGAACAAATTTAATGTTTAGTTGGAGGGAGCAAAATACAAGTGATGCCCAGTAGTTCCAGGGACCATCCTGGTGCAAGATACAAGTGATGCCCAGTAGTTCCAGGGACCATCCTGGTGCAAGATACAAGTGATGCCCAGTAGTTCCTTGGACCATCCTGGTGCAAGATACAAGTGATGCCCAGTAGTTCCAGGGACCATCCTGGTGCAAGATACATGTGATGCCCAGTAGTTCCAGGGACCATCCTGGTGCACGATACATGTGATGCCCAGTAGTTCCAGGGACCATCCTGGTGCAAGATACAAGTGATGCCCAGTAGTTCCAGGGACCATCCTGGTGCAAGATACATGTGATGCCCAGTAGTTCCAGGGACCATCCTGGTGCAAGATACATGTGATGCCCAGTAGTTCCAGGGACCATCCTGGTGCAAGATACATGTGATGCCCAGTAGTTCCAGGACCATCCTGGTGCAAGATACATGTGATGCCCAGTAGTTCCAGGGACCATCCTGGTGCAAGATACATGTGATGCCCAGTAAATACAGGGACCATCCTAGTGCAAGATACATGTGATGCCCAGTAGTTCCAGGGACCATCCTGGTGCAAGGTACATATGATGCCCAGTAGTTCCAGGGACCATCCTGGTGCAAGATACATGTGATGCCAAGTAGTTCCAGGTACCATCCTGGTGCAAGATACAAGTGATGCCCAGTAGTTTCAGGGACCATCCTGGTGCAAGATACATGTGATGCCCAGTAGATCCAGGGACCATCCTGGTGCAAGATACAAGTGATGCCCAGTAGTTCCAGGTACCATCCTGGTGCAAGATACATGTGATGCCCAGAAGTTCCAGGGACCATCCTGGTGCAAGATACAAGTGATGCCCAGTAGTTCCAGGGACCATCCTGGTGCAAGATACAAGTGATGCCCAGTAGTTCCAGGTACCATCCTGGTGCAAGATACATGTGATGCCCAGTAGTTCCAGGGACCATCCTGGTGCAAGATACAAGTGATGCCCAGTAGTTCCAGGGACCATCCTGGTGCAAGATACATGTGATGCCCAGTAGTTCCAGGGACCATCCTGGTGCAAGATACAAGTGATGCCCAGTAGTGCCAGGGACCATCCTGGTGCAAGATTCAAATGATGCCCAGTAGTTCCAGGACCATCCTGGTGCAAGGTACATGTGATGACACATGCAGGGCAATAAAGCTTTCCTACGCATTTTTTAAATGAATAAAACTCATGTGTTGTTAACCCTTTGCATGCTGGGAAATTTGTCGTCTGCTAAAATGTTGTCTGCTAAAATTCAAAAATAAGCATTTTCTTCGATTTTTTTCAAAGAATACTATTAGAATAGCAAACAGTTTGGATCCTGATGAGACACCACGTTCTGTGACGTCTCATCTGGATCCAAACTGTTTGCACAGGACTTCAAAATTCTGTTCCCGCACTGAAAGGGTTATGCACCTAGTTCAGTGATTGTTAAGCATCTCAAGCAGAAGACATGTTGGTAGGTAAAGTGAAGTAAGGGCTCAAACTTGCGACCCCAGCATATCACCTCTAGACCATGGATGCAACCGGGGCACTCTTAGTTATAAATACTGCACCATCATTATCAAGATTATCCTTTTTGCACTCAGAACAAAGTGATAATGGCTTAATGCAACCAGCATAAAACCAGAACACCCTGCGAGTAACTCGCAGTCTGTTAAGGTTTTGTGCTGTTTGCTGCTCATCAATAACATAGGGTTGAAACTAAAAGCTTTACAACTTGAATCTTTATAATAAGTAAGAAAGGTCTTTCATTTAATAAGATTTTCTATGGGACTACAAACACGTCAAAGTGTGTATCTGACCAGTTAAGGGTTGATTAAAGCATTTAAGGTGATCACCTACTCTTTTAGAGGCTAACAAACACTTAACATTTACCTTAAATTGGACCAAGTATGGCACACAATACATGCGCAATTAGATGAAGTGCTGGAGCTTTTAGGATCATTCTTTTACACCCATAAATATTGGGTTTCTCATGTGAGCAAGCCAATTATGAAAGGCTATTTGTTTTGACTGTTGAGACTTTTACCAGATCAGTAAAGTTAATCATATTTAAATAGTCTTATCTAACAGGTCAACTGTATTATACTAACACAGCTTAAGTAAGTTCTACCATACAGATTACTGCCCATCTATCAACTTTTATGCCCATGGACTGATTTCAGTGGCCATGATTCACGTGAATTTACAAATTTACATAGTATAGTTCATCAAAAGTCAAATAAATGACTTTGAAATAGTTAATTGGAATTCATGTACCAGATAGCAAATACAAATGAATGGTCATGTTCTTAACTAATAAAGACAAACTATCTGTAAAACCTGTCAAATTTAGTTTAATTTGGCAATGAATGCACAACTCACAAACAATGAGGTACTTTAACATTCTTTACATATAACAATTATTTGTTAAAGTTGATGTGAAAACTGATATCACTAAATAATTTTCCTTGTTAGATATTAAGATACGATTTCTTCACACTCTGAGAAAAACAGGCTTAATACATTTGCCAAACCTATCATTCCAGAATAGCATGTGTAGTCTGCACAGCCTAATATGGGCAATAAGGCATGTGCGTAACATGTGTCCCAGATTAGCCTGTGCAATCTGCACAGGCTAATCAGGGACGACACTTTCCACTTTTATGACATTTTTCATTTAAATGAAGTCTCTTCTTAGCAAAAATCCAATTTACGCGGAAAGTGTTGTCCCTGATTAGCCTGTGCTGACTGCACAGGCTAATCTGGGACGACACTTTACGCACATGCATTATGCCCAGTTTTCTCAGAACTCAACTCCTATCATCCCAGATTAGCATGTGCAGTCCGCACAGCCTAATCTGGGCAATGCTTTAAGCACATGAATGTGCAGTCCACACAGCCTAATCTGGGCAATGCTTTCAGCACATGAATGTGCAGTCCACACAGCCTAATCTGGGCAATGCTTTAAGCACATGAATGTGCAGTCCGCACAGCCTAATCTGAGCAATGCTTTAAGCACATGAATGTGCAGTCCACACAGCCTAACCTGGGCAATGCTTTAAGCACATGAATGTGCAGTCCACACAGCCTAACCTGGGCAATGCTTTAAGCACATGAATGAAGCCAGGGTCTCCAGAACAAGGCTACATTATTGTGATAAACAAACTAACTTATTGTAAACATATAATTTTGCATTACTTACAATCCAAGTCAACAACATCAAATAAAAACAACAAACAGATCAAAACAAAACTTCCAGCCAACACAACTGTCCCACACTTACAATCACTGGATAGGGCCTTGTGAATATCTTTGTATCAAGAGAAGAGTGCAAACTGGTTTACAGTAAAAAATTAAATAAACAATTTTCAAGTACACACAATCTACTTTTGGTTCACTCACTTTCACAAATGGGAAGAACCAAGCAAAACTAGTACTCTAACATATATCAGAGTAATAAACTTGTTTCTGTTTTGCAATTTGTAATGCTATTATGAACATATATATGACCTGAAACCTTTGTGTGTGGAATAAAACACTCTTTCATAGAAAAGAAGGGAGAGCACACAAAGGTCATATTAGTTTTTGTATAATTGAAAAGCTTACAACGAGGTGCTCACTATACATGGGGGCATGTTATACGTGATAAATTATATGGTAGATCCAATATCAAGGGAGACCACTGAGATATTCACTGGATATCACTTTACATACAGAACTACCTCTTCTAGCAAATTGCACAGGGATTAACATGCTTTATAATTAACTCTTTCCCCCATAAGAAGCAAAGTGAAAATGGATTTTGCAACCATCATAAAACCAGAACAGCCTGCGAGTAACTTGCTGTCTGTTTAGGTTTTATTCTGTTTGCTGCTCATCAGTATCAGTAAGTTTCTATAGGACTACAAATGTGTCAAAATAGGTACCTAAGTGGTAAATGGTAAATCAACATGGATGAGAATTCAAATATTGAAAAATCAAGGAAGTTTTCAATATCAAAACCGCCTGTCCATTGGTTTTAATAATGCTACATAAAAACAAGTCAGTTTGAGAAAACTGAATTTTCTTATTAGTAGTTTAAAGATAGTTCATAATGAAGAACAAAAGACCAAAATACAGTGGACATAATAATTCTCATTTTAAACGTCTCAACGTAATTATACATAGTAACAAGAATATAAACAGAGAATTCCATAATTTATATGTTAACAAGAGGGCCAAGATGGCCCTAGTTCGCTCACCTGAGAGGAGTTGGTTCATTCAATCTTTACCAAACGTCAAACTTGACCTAGATATTGTCCAGACAAACATCCTGGTCAAGTTTCATCATTATTGAACCAAAACTCTGGCATATAGTGTTTTTGTTTTTGTAAGATTTGACCTGGTGACCTATATTTTGAGTTGACCCCCTTACCAAACATCAAACTTTGCTTACAAAAATAAATATTATGACCAAGATTAATAAAATCTGAAACAAAATTGTGACCTCTAGAGTGTTTACAAGGATTTTGTATTTTGTATAATATAATGAAAATTTGGACAATTTAAGGGCAATAATTATGGCATTAATTATGTGATATATATAAAACCAATCTTTTCATCAAGTTTCATATGATTGGGCAAAAAATGTGACATCTAGAGTGTTCACAAGCTTTTTTTACTATGTATAAATATAAGAAAACTGCCCCCCCCCCCCCCCCCGCAGCCCATGTTATTAACTAACCGGAACCATTTTTGAACTCAACTCTCATATCAAGGAAACAAATGTTCTGACCAAATTTCATGAAAATTGGGCCAAAAATGTTACTTCTAGAGTGTTCACATGTTTTCACTACATACATATAGAGTAAAATGCCACCCCCAGTGGCGGCCATGTTTTTTCACCGATCTGGACCATTTTCAAACTTGTCCAAGATATTAATAAAACCAATGTTTTGACCAACTTTCATGATGATTGGGCAAATAAGGAAAACTGCCCCCCCCCCCCCACGGCAGCCATGTTATTCAACTGACCGGAACCATTTTCGAACTCAACTCTCATATCAAGGAAACAAATGTTCTGACCAAATTTCATGAAAATTGGGCCAAAAATGTTACTTCTAGAGTGTTCACATGTTTCCACTATATACATATAGAGAAAAATGCCCCGCCCACTGGCGGCCATGTTCTTTCATCGATCTGGACCATTTTTCGAACTCGTCCGAGATATCAATAAAACAAATGTTTTGACAAACTTTCATGGTGATTGGGCAAAAATTGTGACTTCTAGAGTGTTTACAAGGTTTTTCTATAGCCAAATAAGGAAAATGTTTCTGCCCACTGGCGGCCATGTTTTTCAACGGACCGGAACCACTTTTAAACTCAACCAACATATCAATAAGACAAACATTTTTACAAAGTTACATGAAGATTGGGCATGAAATGTGACTTCTACAGTGTTTACAAGTTTTTTCTATTCTTTGACCTAGTGACCTAGTTTTTGACCCGGCACGACCCAGTTTCGAACTCGACCGAGATTTCATTGGGACGAAGCTTCTGAGCGAGTTTCATGAACATCAGACAATAAATGTGGCCTCTAGAGTGTTAACGAACAAATGTGGACGGACGGACAGATGGACGGACGACGGACAAAGACCGGTCACAAAAGCTCACCTGAGCAATCAGGTGAGCTAATAAAAAAGCATGTACATTGCAAATTAAGCAGTATTTACTTTGAAAAAATTGTCTCCTATTGAAACCTATTTATCTCTATTGTTACATCGATTTTTGTCCATGCCATTTGAAATTCAACTTACTGTTTTTACAGATTTATTGCATTCTTTGACTTAGTCTGAGCCTTTCAAGCTTATAAAAGTTGTTTTCAGTATATTGTTTGCATACACTAACATAAAACCTCCATGTTAATTCAATTTTATAAATGTAAAAGAGACACACATTGTGATTGGACGAGCAGAATAAGATACCTTATCATGACTTAACTCCCATGTCCTTACAACAAAAATATAAATTTAGGAAATTACGGTCTAAATATTTGATTCCAAACTTTGAGAAGCAGGTTTCCCATGACATGCATCAAGTATCTAAACATTCTTTTTAAAGGGAAAGAACCGTATTTTTTTTTTTAAATATCATGCAAAGGGAGAGAACTCACCTTATCATCAGTATCTGAAGGCTTGTCAGTTTTATCTTCCTCCTTGTTCTCCTTATCCTTATCTTCTTCTTCATTGCCCTGAAAGACATTGAAGATTTATACCATGTATTATTGTTAAGGCACAAAAGACAAAATCAAACCGCTTAAACAGCATACACAATGTAACAGTGGGCAAATCTGTTCACAGTTGGGTTGTCGTACTTTACCAAGTTATATTTGAGACTCGGTCTGAGAAAACAGGGCTTAATGTATGTGCGTAAAGTGTTGTCCCAGATAAGCCTGTGCACTTGGCACAGGCTAATAAGTGACGCCACTTTCTGCTAAAACTGGATTTTCACTAAGAAGAAACTTTCTTTAAACGACTGCACAGGCAAATCTATGGCAATACTTAACGCACATGCATTAAAACCCATTTTCCCTGCTCATTTGCTACGGTGCTATTTCAGTTATAGCCTTCAGCAATTTAAAAATAGCTTATATGATATGAAAGGGGCAACCTGGAAACATAAGATAATAAACCATATGTGACAATAAAACAACAGAATTAGAAAAATTATTGGCCCCTTGTTCACAAAAGATCAACTACATTTATCAACAGTTTCAAACCTCTTTCCAACTACTAACTAGGCTAAAATATTGTACATTTATAACAAGTCTTCATTTATCGGCAATTCAATGATATGCTTTAACCCTTTACTACTTAGATACATATATTGACACATTTGTTGTCCCTTAGAAAGTTACATTTAATTAAAGATCTTTTTTACTAGATTCAAGTCTAAAGGCTTCATTGGACCCTTATGAGCAGCAAACAGCATAAAATCTGAATAGACAGAACGGTTCTGGTTTCATGCTGTTTGCACATAGCCATTTTCACTTTGCTTCTGAGTGGGAAAGGGTTAAGGATTCTATATTGAAATCAATAATACTGTCGGTCAATATTTGCCCAAATATATATATAAACAAATCAAACTTAGAATGAACAACATTTTGGGGATTTTTCCACAATACTATATAATATACTTCATTATCTGTATGTAGTTATGTTACTTTCAGTCTATACTGTTATTTATAATAAGCAGATTTCCATAAAAACAAGATGTGTTTGTGAAACACAATGTCCCCCAATATGATGTTTGACCTTGAAGGATGACCTTGACCTTGTGAAGGATGACCTTGACCTTTTTAACCACTCAAAATGTGCAGCTCCATGAGATACACATGCATGCCGAATATCAAGTTGCTATCTTTATTATTGCAAAAGTATTCATAAAATAAGTGATTTGGGCCCCATATATTTGACCTCTGACCTTGAAGGATGACCTTGACCTTGACCTTTCACCACTCAAAATGTGCAGCTCCATGAGATACACATGCATGCGAAATATCAAGTTGCTATCTTAAATATTGCAAAAGTATTTATAAAATGAGCGATTTTGGCCACATATATTTGACCTCTAACCTTGAAGGATGACCTTGACCTTGAACTTTCACCACTCAAAATGTGCAGCTTCATGAGATACACATGCATGCCAAATATGAAGTTGCTATCTTCAATATAACAAAAGTTATTGCAAAATGTTAAAGTTGGCGCAAACAGACCAACAGACAGACCAACAGACAGACCAACAGACAGGGCAAAAACAATATGTCCCCCACTACTATAGTGGGGGACATAAAAATACTAAAATGGTTTGTTTTTTATTATTTTCTTTTGGTGCATGTAGTTGTCTATTTTTATTATAATTTGTCATTATAAATAAATATAACAAGCAAAACTGCATATAAATAATTGAATAAAAAAATGCAATTTATTCTTAAGGCAATTGAATATGGGTTATATTAACCATTTACAGTATTACAATTAAAACATGTAAATGCTGATGTGTCTCTCTGCCTCACTAAATTTATAATTTGCATGAATATTTATGGAAAATTGAAGGTTCCCAAATTCTTGCACAGCATTAGATTCCAACGTGTTCTTACAGATAATGTGTAGACAATGACTCCACAACACATATCTCTCAGCATGTTTTGTCTTTAATTTGACCTAGTCGCCTTTTTTTGACTGCACAAGACCCTATTTAAAACACAGCTTAAATGTCGCTGGTACCAATAATCTAATCCATTATCTATTCGAGTTTTGTACAAAATTATTCATTTAAATGACAGAATGTGTATAAAGAATCTTAAGTGTCTTGCTTTCTTATAAATAAAAAAAATGGTTAAAATAATTTTCATAAATTGTGATTAAAACAAAAACTATTGTCAGTGCTTGTCTAGTCTCTATCTCGATACAAAGTCTTAGAGAGATATTTTTATATAGATAAGAGTGCATAGTTTTTTTAATTAACTAAATAAAGATTACAAATTATTTTCAGTCTAAGGCTTTAAAGGGGCCTTTTCACGTTTTTGGTAAATTGACAACATTCAAAAAAGTTGTTTCAGATTCGCAAAATTTCGTTTTAGTAATGATATTTGTGAGAAAACAGTAATACCGAACATTTACCACGCTCGAATATAGCCATTATATGCATCTTTTGACGATTTAAAAACCTGAAAATTATAAAGCGTTGCAACGCAAAACGATTGAATAATTTGGAGAGTTCTGTTGTTGTTGTTTAATTTTGTAAAACTACGAAGAATGCTTATATAAAGTATAAGATACGTCCTTCATCATACTTGGCAGGATAGCCGAGCGGTCTAATTGGTTTTTACTCCAGGACTCAAGGGGTCACTGGTTCGAGCCCTGCTAAGGTTACTTTTTTTTAAATTTATATTTCATTCTTGATTTTAACTGGAGCTTTTTAGATCCAATGTTTACATTAATCAATTTAAAGCATTTAATGACAAACTTCAATACATGCCAAAATCTGTGAAAAGGCCCCTTTAAATCAAATGAACAAACAAAAGAATAACTTTTAAAGGAAATACACAAACAAATTAATAACTTTATTACAAGGAGTTCAACTTATTGAGGCATTTTTGATTAACAAATAAGACACATTTATATCTGATAGTAACAAACGAGTAAAACACAGTGAACTGCACACTTGGTTGAGTGTAACCAGTGATCTAGTGATTCACAGGGCATATTTCCTCTCCTCAGGTTTTTGGGCAAGGCCGTTCAATAAGGATTTTTTAAGCTGATTATCTGACCAGAGAATATTTGACAATATTTTTTTATTAAAAAAAAAATAACCAAAACTAAAAATAATGCATGTCTAGTAATTTTAAATAAATATCTTGATTGAAAATCAACAAAGTTAATTTTTTAATGGCATTACCATTTTAAATGCTTGATTAACTGAAATAAATTTTTTTTTATATATATGAGGTTTTTTTCCCATAAAATTAAATATAATTTAATCTTTTTTTACATAAAGTTTTTGATAAAAATATATAATTTTAGTTAGGGTATAATATCTGTATTAAATATTGATGAAAATATGCCCTGGATTCACAAATGCGTTGATGACACACATACACATCACAACACTGAGTGGCATACTTCCTCTTTCCATTTCTGAGCATTCTCTCTTATTTGCCTTAATGTCTAAAATACGCAAGAAATGCAGATTAAGTCTGACACTTAAAAATATATATTACCTGCACCATATCAAAATGGGTCTTATGCATAATGAGGCCAGTGTATCTTGAGACAGCCTGCGCAGATGCACAGTCTGGTCACGAGCTCCACTGTCAGCTTATAAGACCATGAAACCTTGTGTGACTTTACAGCAGACAAGGTAGATGTCGAACAGACTGCGCAAATGAGTTGTGTTCTGAGAAAACTGGGCATAATGCATGTGCGTAAAGTTTCGTCCCAGCTTTCAGGACATTTTTATGACATTTTTCGTTTAAATGAAGTCTCTTCAAAGCAAAAATCCCATTTAGGCGGAAAGTGTCCTCCCTAATTAGCCTGTGCGGACTACACAGGCTAATCTGGGACGACACTTTACACACATGCATTATGTCCAGTTTTCTCAGAACTCTACTCAAATGTCAGGCTGGTCAGGCGTTTTGATGGCCAAATATGACATAAGCCCCAATTTTGCAAGACCCAGCTCATATTATATAAGAAGCTTGTCGCAGAATAAATAGTATGATAAGTCTAAGAGCAGATATTCAGAGCAAGTTTTATTAGGGCTGCACAAACAAATGTATCATATTGATTGAGCACAAGCTTTTTCTTTATATTGACTTATTGATGCCAAATGGCCAAGTCTCAAACTCATTCAAAATCATTGGGACAAATGTTCTCATCAAGTTTCATGATGATTAGGCAATAAAGGTAGCCTCTAGAGTGTTCACAAGCTTTTTATTATTTGGATGATGTGACCTACTTTTGCCCCACGTAACTCAGTGTTGAACTGAGCATAGATATATTTGCTACAAATATTGTGGTGTCTGCATGAGACTAGGAAGGTTGGCATCAACCCTTAGTTGGAATAGGCTTGCGATGGTCCCTATGGTATAACAGCAAAACTCTCCGAGATCAACTTTACCATCAAGCTGAACAAAGAAGGCTAAACCAGTGTTGTACACCACAAACTCAAGCCTTGCAACTGGGGTGTTCTACAGAGATGGGTGTCATCCACACAGAGGAAGATTTTTGAAAATATACAAATATACGAACCATAGACCAAATTACCATCAGTGGACATTATATTTTGAAACTTTATGTAATGTTTAATACCATGTACATTTGTGACAGTGGTTGTGACTGATGTAATGTTTATGGCATTGGGTTGAGAATATTGAAGAGAGGTACACATCGATGCCTGTGTGACAGTGGCCAAGCGAAGGGATATTAAATCTTAATAAATTTCATAGACACTGAAATGCCTTGTAACAAAATGCGCTGTGAACAATGATGGCAATATTTCCGTTGAGCTCAATATTTTTATCTTTGAAATATGGTCAACACTGTTACAGTGTTCAACTAACGACATTTACCACTGCATGACCCGTAGTTCATGATTTTTTCACAGGGAATACACTTTGCCTTACCAGGACAGTCAATATTGTGAAAGTGGTATTGATTTCTGAGTTATATCCACTGTTATAACTACTTCCTACTTTAAGTTGTTTTTAAATAATTTTTCAATCTCAGAGATTTTGTGTGACTCGTTTGTTTATTCGTTCCATAATTTTCATTTTCGTTTCACAAAGGTGCCATTTGCAGACGAAACAGCAATGTAATACCAAACACATTTTAAAAGTTTGATTTTAATTGGAAGATTGGTAAACAACAGACAATTACATGGCTTTTATCAGAAATGCTAAGGCAGAATCTACGAGTGCAATATGCCGAGAGGTTTTGCAGGCTGTGGACATTTTGGGCCCCTTATGAAATACGCCCGCGGAATCGGTCATACCCCCCGCCCCTATTTTAATTTTTTAACAAATTTATGCGAATACCAGAAATGACCCCCAGGACAACTGATCCGCAGAAATCCGCAGAAAAATCACACCATTGATATTCTTAAGCACCACCTGCCTATGGACCAAGCCCCATCTCCGTGTGGGTTGTGCAAATTCCACTGCACATAAGTCTTAGACCTCACCAATCACAAAACAAAGAACAACCGTCATGTTGACGAGGCTAAACATGCAGGAGTTATTGATTACTCTACAATATTGAGAAAAGCTGTAAGGCCCGTCAAATTCAACAACATGATGGACGTGGATGAAGGTGATCTGGAGGCATCCTGGAGCAAGATGTGGAGGAATTAGTTTCTCCTGACTGAATGTCGCAGAGTAGTGTGCAAATATCTTCACCCTAAGCTTCTGTCTCTGCATCATACAAGTGGAGAGGCCTGTTGAAATCACTCCAACTAACACAACCAGTGTTGCACAAACACCAACTCCATCAACGCAAGTTGCAATCTTTGGGCAGTTTAGGCGCCAGCTCCAGACCTGTGGCCAGTGACCATTCCTTTTCTGATGCCAAGCATAACCCAGGACAAAAAGAAAGGAAACCCATCAGTAATAGGCCCCCAGTCATCAAGTTCAACGGTTCTAATTTTAATGAACAACCATTAGGACGAAAACGATTTCTTCGGCGATGGCATCGCCAAGTAGTTTCTTTAAGACATGTAATCTTCTGCAACCGCAGAAAGTACGAGACAAGTCACCTAACCCATGTGAGAGTGTCTTGCTAGCCAAGTCGAGGAGTTTGTCGACAATTCTCCACCTGGTGGCTAGTCACCGATTGAGGTGCTTGGGAAAGCATTTACGGACTTATAGACCAGCTTAGCAGAGACAATAGAGAGATACTTAAGGCCATAAAAGAGTACACTGCAGAGTTGCGTTAGATAAACATAACATTGGGCCATATGCGTGACGAGTGAATCACTCAGATTTGCAGCTCCATAGTACACTTGTGCCCAAAAGCCAATCTGGTCCGTCTAGGCGTCTAAGAGTTTCATAAGGGAAATGTTGACAACACTTCTTACAACAAGAGCACTGCATAGCAGGTGCCAACGCTCGGCTGCGGGTGCAGTTTTGAATATATGAAAGCTTGTCAGAATATTTTTTTTTAGAGGTCACAGCGACCTTGACCTTTGACCTAGTGACCCAAAAATGGGTGTGGCATGTAGAACTCATCAAGGTGCAGCTACATATGAAGTTTCAAAGTTGTAGGTTGAAGCACTTTGATTTTAGAGCCAATGTTCAAAACCTTAACAAAATGTTAAGGTTTTAGCACGGCGGATGACACAACAACGGACATGGACAGAATAGCTGGCTATGACAATACCTCGGGTTTTCTACGAAAACAGCCGAGCTAAAAATGGGTAGTAATGAGAGTTATTTTTCTTCAATATGAAACTAGCAAAGAAAGAACTTAACCTGTGTTCCCCTTACATACAAACAAGGAGTGTAATATAAATTTCCCCTTTAATACAAAACAGGCAAAAATAAGCCTTAACATCCAACAAACAACTATTATGAAAACAACAAAACAAGAGCTGTCCAAAGACAGCATGCTCCACTTTTCTTGTGCTCTGATATTATAATGTACATTGTCAGTTTTCTGATATACATGTAACCCTTTCCCCATAAGAAGCAAAAAGTTAAAATGGCTATTGCAACCAGCATTAAACCAGAACAGCCTGCGAGTAACTCAGGTTTTATGCTGTTTGCTGCTCATCAGTATCTAAGGGTTGGAAATGAAACCTTTAAAACTTGAATCCAGTAAGAAAGGTCTTAAATTAAATTAAACTTTCTAAAAGGGACTACAAATGCGTCAAAATACAAGTCTAAGTGGTACAGGGTTAAATGCCACAAAAATAGAGAGCCATTTCTGGTCAACTCACCTCAGGTGTATAGGTGGCGATGCCAGTGGAGCGTCTCTCACGGTTGATCTTGCGTCTCCGTATTGCCGTGGACTCGTGACGTTTGTCGTCCTTGTCCTGGCTGGACCTGTCCCCATCTAGATCATCGGATACAATACCTGTGAATAGTGAAGATCATACCAAATCAATGTTCAAATAATTCAAAGTATAGGTTAACCCTTTACCCCTTAAATACTTATCAATAGTGTATTACCCACATCATACAAAAATGGGTCTTATGCCATATGCAGCCAGAGTGACTCCAAACTAGCCTGCATATTCGAAAAGTCTGTTTAAGAGTTACCCTGTCTGCACAAATGAGACCACACAACCTTGCGTGACTTTTTATAGCTGACAAAGAAGCCTCTGACCAGACTGTGCGACTGCAAAGGCTGGTCTGCAGCTATGCTAACCGCATATGGCATAAGACCCATTCTCATGAAGCAGCTAATATATTGTTCCCTGATAAACAGCCCCAAAGGCCTAACACTCTAAAGGAAGTGATTTTCTCTAGAGGCAGACACATTGTTGTTGTTGTAGTCTTTCCCCCATTACCTTTTTCTTTTTCCTTCTCCTTGCGTTGTTGTTCCAGGGCGGTCTCCTCCTCCTGCTTCCTCAACCTCTCCTGCCGCAAGGAGGCCGACCTTGTGATGTTTCCTCCAGTCCCTGATGGGCCCCCTACATCCACCATAGACAATGCATTGCGCTCTGCTGCACGCTCCGTGCGGTTTCGAGGGACATATGCTGCAAGAGATTACATCTGCATGAGCCCTGCTTTGGTAAAACGAGGCTTAATGCATATTCAATGCATGCATAAAGTGTCCTCCTGGATAAGACGACCATTTGAGCTTTCATGGCATTTTTTTAATTAAAGGAAGTCTAATATTAGAGCCCATTTTAGCCAGAAAGTGCTGTCCCTGATTAGCCTGTGAAGACTGCACAGGATAATCTGGGTCACTATGCATATGAATTAAGCCCCATTTTTGCCAATGAGTGGCGCATATTCATTTGCAATCATTTTCTGACAAGCAATGCAAATACGACCAAATTGTCACAAATGTCCCGACCCCGTCTTGTAATCAAAATGAATTATAACATAGTAAATACCTTACATTGGTAAAAAATAAAAACACAAATGAGCCGTGCTCTGTGAAAAGGGGATTTAATGCATTTAAGTAATGTGTCCCAGATTAGCCTGTCCAAAGGGACTGCACAGGGACGACACTTTCCGCCTAAACTGGAAATTTGCTAAGAAGAGACTTTCTTTAAATGAAAAATACCATAAAAGCGGAAAGTGTTGTCCCTGACAAACCTGTTCGGACTAGACAGGATAACCTGTGACGACACTTTATGCACATGCATTAAACCCCCTTTTCACAGAGCATCGTCCAAATTAATGTCATTGCCTTAAAGCTGTGGAATGATTGAAGCAAAAACTAACCCGAGTTTTCCAGGTTATACCCACTGCCACCTTCTCGTATTCTTCGAAAACTGCTACTCCGTGTTGCACTAATATCATCCTTTAAAACAAAAGCAAATATCACAATCACATAAGGCAATCTGCAAATACACACACAACTGAGAGAATACAGCTTATTTTGAAGGTAAGAGCCACAAAATAAGAATTTGATTGAAGGTTAATGCCCCAATATGAGAATAAATAAAAGTCTCAATTGGTATGTCCATGTACATTGTTTATTTTGGGGTCAATTTTGGGTTCAAAATTCGACCCCAATTCCCAATCTCAAAAAGTATATATTTATAAAAGACTATATAATAAATTGCATTTAGTTGATTTCCCTATCCAGCTCCGTCAGTTTAACCATTTGAATATATAATATTGAGTACCTTTACATTGTCAATTTTAAAGTAGTTGTTAGCCAAAACAAAAATCAATGCCACAAATTTTCCAATGATTTTTCCAAATCCAAAGAGCCCTTCCCACATTGCCAATATTGTGAATACCCCAAGACTGACGTAAACTGTATTGCAGAAGTGACATTACATGAGCAATTTTGACCCATATATTTGACCTTGAAGGATGACCTTGACCTTTCACCACTCAAAATGTGCAGCTCCATGAGATACACATGCATGCCGAATATCAAGTTGCTATCTTCAATATTGCAAAATTATTCATAAAATAAGCGATTTGGGCCACATATATTTGACCTCTGACCTTGAAGGATGACCTTGACCTTTCACCACTCAAAATGTGCAGCTCCATGAGATACACATGCATGCCAAATATCAAGTTGCTATCTTCAATATTGCACAAGTACTCATAAAATGAGCGATTTTAGCCACATATATTTGACATCTGACCTTGAAGGATGACCTTGACCTTGACCTTTCACCACTCAAATTGTGCAGCTCCATGAGATACACATGCATGCCAAATACCAAGTTGCTATCTTGAATATTAAAATACTGCAAAAGTGTACATTAAATGAGCGATTTTGATCCATATATTTGACCTTTGACCTTGAAGGATGACCTTGACCTTGACCTTTCACCACTCAAAATGTGCAGCTCCATGAGATACATATGCATGCCAAATATCAAGTTCCTATCTTCAATATTGCAAAAGTTATTGCAAATGTTAAAGTTGGCGTAAACCAACCAACCAACAGACCAACAGACAGGGCAAAAACAATATGTCCCCAAATACTATAGTGGGGGACATAAAAATTGAACAATCATACAACCAGTTTAGATTGTTAACTTAACATACTGTGAGAGAGTAAGCACATATAAAAAAGGTCCAAAACTTTGCATAATACACAATAAGAGCAAACGAATATAGTAATGAGAGGACATCAATAAGAGCAAACAAATACATTAATGAGAGGACATCAATAAGAGCAAACAAATATAGTAATGAGAGGACATCAATAAGAGCAAACAAATATAGTAATGAGAGGACATCAATAAGAGCAAACAAATATAGTAATGAGAGGACATGAATAAGAGCAAACAAATATAGTAATGAGAGGACATCAATAAGAGCAAACAAATATAGTAATGAGAGGACATGAATAAGAGCAAACAAATATAGTAATGAGAGGACATCAATAAGAGCAAACAAATATAGTAATGAGAGGACATGAATAAGAGCAAACAAATATAGTAATGAGAGGACATCAATAAGAGCAAACAAATATAGTAATGAGAGGACATGAATAAGAGCAAACAAATATAGTAATGAGAGGACATCAATAAGAGCAAACAAATATAGTAATGAGAGGACATCAATAAGAGCAAACAAATATATTAATGAGAGGACAGAAAAACTAAATATGAGCCACATTCTGTGAAAAGAAGGTTTAATGAATGTGCGTAAAGTGTCGTCCCAAATAAGCCTAAGCAGTCTAATCTGGGACAACACTTAACGCACATGCATTAAAACCACATACATTTTCAAGCCTCACTAAACGCCAGACAAATTTTGTTGTAAGGTCCACCAAAACAAGAGATGTGTTTGTCAGAAACACAATGCCCCCTATTGCGCCGCTTTGAAGCCATAAATTTGACCTTGAACGATGACCTTGACCTTTAGCCACTCAAAACGTGCAGCTCCATGAGATACACATGCATGTCAAATATCAAGTTGCTATCTTCAATATTCGAAAAGTTATGACCAAACTTTAACAAAGGTTAAAGTTTTAGGAACGATTAAAATACAATGATATTTGACCTTTGACCTTGAAGGATGACCTTAACCTTGACATTTCACCACTCAAAATGTGCAGCTCCATGAGATACACATGCATGCCAAATATAAAGTTGCTATCTTCAATATTGCAAAAGTTATAAAAGTTTAAACAAGGTTAAAGTTTTGTGACACACACATACAATGACTGACTGACTGACTGACTGACACAATGACAGACAGACAGACAAGCCAAAAACAATATACCCTCGATCTTTTGATCCAGGGGCATAAAAATGAGGAAACTTTAAGTAGACTCACATCTTTTTTAGCAGGATCTTCACGTTGCTTTCTCCAAGAAGCCATAGAGGCAGTGTCTGTTTCACGAGTAGACTGACTTCTCCTAATATTCACATCAACTGGCACCCGACTACTAATGTCTTTATCATTGTTAACGTTCAAATTGCCTAACACACTTGTCCGCGATGACGAGGCAGAAGTGTCCTGAGATTTTGTGGTGGTTGTGTCCGTTGTCAGGCTTGTGGTTGCCACGGGGGTTTCTGTGGTTGCTATGGTTGTGGTTGCCAAGGTGGCAGATGTTGTTGTTGTTGTTGCCGTGGTAACTATGCTGGGGTCAGTCTTACTAAGAACCGCATTGGCCTGTTGAACATCCTCCAATGTCACACCCTACCATGAAAACAGATCGCAAAATCAGTTATATTATAAATAAAGTACATGACATAAAAGACTGTATTAAGGAACACATATAATCTCTTATGCACAACAATTATGTGTCAGCAATACAATTACCACTTATATGAGGTTGACAACTAATCCTTATGTACTTGACTACAACACAATTATTTATGTATGTGTCTTTCAATTAACCGTTTCCAGCTCAGAAGCAAAGTGAAAATGGCTACATACTGCAACCAGCATAAAACCAGAACAGCCAGCAAGTAGCTAGCAGTCTGTTAAGGTTTTATGCTTTTTGCTGTTCATCAGTACCTTAGGTTTGGAATTGAAAACTTTAAAACTTGAATCTAGAATGAAAGGTCTTAATTTTATTTTGTTTTCTGAGGGACGACAAATGCGACAAAATTCAGATCTGATTGGTACATTTTTGAAAGTTCTTTTACATTAAAATATGTTTACACAAGTTAATATCGCTCAAATAAATAATATTGTATAATGTTGTTACCTGATAAACATTGACATTCAGAAAAAAAATTTAATCACGGATTTCCATTATACCTGATAAACATTGACATTCAGAAAGAAAATTGAATCACTGATTTCCATTATAGGAGAACTCAGTTCCTTTAGAGCTTTGAGAATAGTGGCCCTTCACAAGATGGTTGCATTTTCACTGACCTGTGTAGACCTACGGGTCTCCCTGGCACGTTTGGCACGAACTTTGCGCAACATTTCTGTCTCCTCATCGCGCTTGGGAGGTTCGTACGACCTGCAAGTTCATACAGAAAATTATGTTTGGAACTACAAGTTGTTCACTTTTTAGTTGCAAACAAATGTTAATGCTAAAGGAACAACTTAATGATAGTTTAGTCAGCCAAACGATGAGAAATGATTCTGTTTAGATTAACAAAAATGACGATGGATTTCAAAAGGTCAATCTTCATACCATGCTGACACATGCTACATTCTTGGCAAATATATGCTTTTTGACAATTAAAATCAACATGCAGCATAATTATTTGTTTTGTAAAAAAGGGCAACAATCAATGGCACAAATTAAAAAATGCTAAAACTGAGCGGCATTCTGCAAAAACTGGGCTTCATGCATGTGCATAGAGTGTCATCCCAGATTAGTCTGTGCAGTCCGGCACTGTCCCCTTGAATATATTTATCATTTAAAGGTAGTCCCTTCTACTTAACAAGAGCACCGCCTTGCGGGTGCAGACCGCTCATCTATTTTTTTTTTAAAGGTGAAGGGACCTATCTCAATTTCAATCACAAAGGAAGGAGGGGTGGAGTGGAGGGGGGTTGTATAGTGTGGGTGTGTGGTCATTTATTACATTTTCTTCCAAAAATGCAAAAAAATACCTTTTTTTTGGGGGGGGGGGGAGGGGAGGGAGGTCTTGGGTGGGATGGTTGGACAGTATTTCAAAAATAAAATAATACAAAAAAATATTTGTGTTTTTTTAACCATGTTTAAAAAAAAAAAAAATATTTTGGGGGGGTGGGGGGGGGGAGGGGGTATAGTGTCAGGGTCATTTATTAGATGATCTTTAAGGAAAAAAAAAATTGGGGGGGGGGGGGGATTCGGGGTGGGGGTGGGGGGTAAGAGTTGTTTTGTGAAAGTATCAATCAAATCTAATCATAAATAAAGAAGTTATGGCAATTTTAGCAAAATTTAATAATTTGAACTTGAGAGTCAAGGTCTTTCAAAGGTCAAGGTAAAATTCAACTTGCCAGGAACAATACCCTCATGATAGCATGAAAGTATTTGAAGTTTGAAAGCAATAGCCTTGATACTTTAGAACTAAAGTGGATCTAAACACAAAATTTAACCATATATTCAAAGTTACTAAGTCAAAAAAGGGCCATAATTCCGTAAAAATGACAACCAGAGTTATGCAACTTGTCCTTTACAGTCCCCTTATGATAGTTTGCAAGTGTTCCAAGTATGAAAGCAATATCTACGATACTTTAGGGGTAAAGTGGACCAAACACAAAACTTAACCAAATTTTCAATTTTCTAAGTATAAAGAGCCCATAATTCCGTTAAAAATGCCAATCAGAGTTACATAACTTTGCCTGCACAGTCCCCTTATGATAGTTAGTAAGTGTTGCAAGTATGAAAGCAATAGCTTTGATACTTTAGGAATAAAGTGGACCTAAACACAAAACTTAACCAAATTTTCAATTTTCTAAGTATAACAAGATGTGTTTGTGAAACACTACGTCCTCGTATATGACGTTTGACCTTGAAGGATGACCTTGACCCTTCACCACTCAAAATGTGCAGCTCCATGAGATACACATGCATGTCAAATATAAAATTGCTAGCTTCAATATTGCAGAAGTGACATTACATGAGCAATTTTGACCCATATATTTGACCTTGAAGGATAACCTTGACCTTGACCTTTCACCACTCAAAATGTGCAGCTCAATGAGATACACATGCATGCCAAATATCAAGTTGCTATCTTCAATATTGCAAAAGTACTCATAAAATGAGCGATTTGGGCCACATATATTTGACCTCTGACCTTGAAGGATGACCTTGACCTTCCACCATTCAAAATGTGTAGCTCCATGAGATACACATACATGCCAAATATCAAGTTGCTATCTTGAATATTAAAATATTGCAAAAATGTACATTAAATGAGCGATTTTGACCCATATATTTGACCTTTGACCTTGAAGGATGACCTTGACCTTTCACCACTCAAAATGTGCAGCTCCATGAGATACATTTGCATGCCAAATATCAAGTTGCTATCTTCAATATTGCACAAGTTATTGCAAATGTTAAAGTTAACGCAAACCAACAGACCAACCAACAGACCAACAGACAGGGCAAAACCAATATGTTCCTCACTACTATAGTGGGGGACATAAAAAGGGCACATAAGTCTGTCAAAATGCCAGTCAGAGTACATAACTTTGCCTGCACAGTCCTCATATGATAGTAAGTGTTGCAAGTATGAAAGCAATAGCTTTGATACTTAAGGAATAAAATGGACCTAAACACAAAACTTAACCAAAATTTTCAATTTTCTAAGTATTAAAAGGGCACATAATTCTGTCAAAATGGAAGCCAGAGTTATCTAACTTTGCCTGCACAGTCCCCTTATGATAGTTAGTAAGTGTTGCAAGTATGAAAGCAATAGCTTTGATACTTAAGGAATAAAATGGACCTCAACACAAAACTTAACCAAAATTTTCAATTTTCTAAGTATATAAAGGGCACATAATTCTGTCAAAATGCAAGCCAGAGTTATCTAACTTTGCCTGCCTAGTCCCCTCATGATAGTAAGTAAGTGTATAAAGTTTGAATGCAATAGCATTGATACTTTATGAGAAAAGTGGACCTAAATGCAAAACTTAACCGGACGCTGACGCAGATGCCAAGGTGATGACAATAGCTCAGAATTTTTTTTCAAAAAATAGATGAGCTAAAAATCAATTATAGACAGAAAGTGTGGGTCCAAAATAGCAATAGCAGATCGCATAGGCTAATAAAGGATGGCATTTGCACAGGCTAATCTGGGACAACACTTTACGCACATGCATGACATCCAGTTTTCCCAGTATGCAACTCTATTAATGGGTCAGAGGAAAATCCATTATGCATGGGTTTTTTTATTCATGATGATGATTGATTAAGAAGTATCAAGGTCCAACAATGCAAAATGTTTGGCCAGTATTATACATTGTCACTTGACAGCCAGAATGTGCCATTAGTATGGGCATGAAGAATACTAATAACTTCTTTGAGCTTTCAAGACATAAAATGCATAATCCTCAAGCAAATT
Source organism: Dreissena polymorpha (assembly GCF_020536995.1). Taxonomy (NCBI): domain Eukaryota; kingdom Metazoa; phylum Mollusca; class Bivalvia; order Myida; family Dreissenidae; genus Dreissena; species Dreissena polymorpha. The sequence continues at coordinate 987,143 of NC_068364.1, forward strand.
CCTCCTATTGATATCCCCCACCAAATAAATTTTGTTTCTTGAAGGGTGCAGAACTAAAACAAAAGGTTATTCTCCACATTGATCTATACACCCATGCAATTTCATGTTTCAATCTTGTATAGTATCTGACATATAATCCTGAAAAGTTACATCACACAAGAACTATAAAGGTGCAAAAACTCTTTTTTAAGAAAGTGAAAGGTAATTGTTCTAAAGCATGGCACTTCTCATTGATATTTATAGACACATGAAATTTCATGTTGAAATCTTGTATAGTTTCTTAGATAGAGCCCTGAAAAGTTTGCCACAGATGGACAGACAACGCCAAAACTATATCCCTCTGCCTTCGGCAAGGGATAAAAAGACCTCCATTGCCATACTTTGAAAGCTAGAGGCTGTCATCAAATAATGATGATAGCAATGGCTGGCCCCTTGCACGGACATTAAATGTCTGAAGACCACAATGGACGTTCCAGTATTGGCCCAACTTACTTTCTGTGGTGAGTGAAGGAGGAAGTGGGGGTGGTTATAGTGGTCGTGGATGACGTGCTCAATATTGTCGCTATATTGTCTGACGAAGAGTTGCGAATATTTGTTCTATTCTCTTTATCGGCATTTTCTTTTTCCGTTCGCTCTTTTCGCTCGTTTTCAAGCTGTTGTTGCCGGCGAGAGTAAGGGACGTACGGGCTAACAGTGGGCCCGGCCGAGACAAACCGGTGTGGGTTCGTGAGACCCACTTGACCCCCAAATCTGAAGAATGAAAGATGAAGGTCATGCAGCATGCGTTTGATCAGAGGTCAAGGTCGCAAGGTCAAGATGATAAATACTGAAGGCATGCAAATGAACTCGTGTGAAAACTGGGTTATTTGGGTGCCACTAACACTGTGACTTAAATCGTAATGTTAATATACATAAATAAACATAATTGTACAAAGTTGTGATTTAGTGGGGAGTAAAATGTTATGTTACTTTAATGGAAAACACATTTTATAAAATAAAGCATCTTTGATAGTTTACTACTATGATAGATTTGGAGTTTTTTAATGGCCAAAACTAAATAATGAAAATATTTGTGTCAACCTTCATACAACTAGATGATAAATTATGTTCAATAAAGTGGAATCAAGGTCTTAACTATGTTTGCATCAATGAAATGAAAGCATATGGAGGACATGGACAAAAACTTTGACTGTTCTCAAACTAAATATTAATCATTTTCTGACTCGAAATATACAGCATTTTTTAAAAATAATACATTCTTAGCAATTATGATAAGAATTTGATAAACTTTTAATATATACACGTCTATGGATACATAACACTTGAACACTACTAGATGTGATTAAATAGAAGCACACAAACAAATTTACAGAGATATCGGACAAAGATGTATATTATTAGAATAGACATGAAGAGAATGAAACATTGGGCCATGGGGCTCGAGAACCTGAAATAGAGAAAACAAAAGACAAAAACACAGGTCTTTCTGCAGCTATGACCTTGTTTCCAAGGTTAATCAATAGGGATATGATTTTGTATCAAATGCCAATCAATATAACATATGTTTTCTGTGGCTATTACTATGTTTTCAAAGTCAATCAATATAACACAGGTCTTTCTGAAGCCTTGACTTTGTTTTCAAGTTTAGTCAATACAACACCAGTGTTTTTGCAGCTATGATTTTTTATCAAGGTCCATCATTTTAAAATTCATTCTTTCTGTGGCTATAAATTTGTTTCCAAGGTCAATCAGTAGTTTCCAAGGTCAATCAATATTGCACAGGTCTTTTTGTGGCTAAAATTAAGTTTTCAAGATAAATAAATATAACACAGGTCTTTCTGCTACTATGAATTTGTTTCCAGGGTCAGTCAGTATAACAAAGGTCTTTCAGCAGCTGTGACTTTGTCTCCAAGGTCAACATATATTACACAGGTCTATCTGCGGCTATGACTTTGTTTCCAAGGTAAATCAATATAACACAGGTCTATCTGTGTCTATGACATTGTTTCCAGGGTCAATCAATATTACACAGGTCTATCTGCTGCTATGACTTTGTTTCCAGGGTCAATCAATATTACACAGGTCTATCTGCTGCTATGACTTTGTTTCCAGGGTCAATCAATATTACACAGGTCTATCTGCTGCTATGACTTTGTTTCCAGGGTCAATAAATGTTACACAGGTCTATCTGTGTCTATGACTTTGTTTCCAGGGTCAAACAATATTAATGGTGTTTTTGCGGCTATGACTTTGTTTCCAGGGTCAATCAATATAACACAGGTCAATCTGCGGCTATGACTTTGTTTCCAGGGTCAATCAATATTACACAGGTCTATCTGCTGCTATGACTTTGTTTCAGGGTCAATCAATATAACACAGGTCTATCTGCGGCTATGACTTTGTTTCCAGGGTCAATCAATATTACACAGGTCTATCTGTGTCTATGACATTGTTTCCAGGGTCAATCAATATTTATGGTGTTTCTGTGGCTATGACTTTGTTTCCAAGGTCAATTAATATAACACAGGTCTATCTGTGGCTATGACTTTGTTTCCAAGGTCAATCAATATTACCCAGGTCTATCTGTGGCTATGACTTTGTTTCCAGGGTCACTTAATATCAATGGTGTTTCTGCGGCTATGACTTTGTTTCCAGGGTCAATCAATATTATTATTGTTTATGTGGCTATGATTTTGTTTCCAGGGTATATCAATATTAATGGTGTTTCTGTGTCTATGACTAGTTTCCAGGGTCAATCAATATTAACCAGGTTTTTCTCTGGCTAGTAATTTCTTTTCGAAGCCATTCAATCTAGTGTTTGTCTTTTAATAAATGATTGTTTTAAGCATATTTAAAAAAAAAAGTTTTTATGATTCTTATAATAGATCTACTTTGCAAAGTTATCAAGGTGTTCTAAACACCCCATCTGAATGAAACGAAGACTCACTAAACATGTGAAGTATAATTGTTTGTTTTTAAATTAAAACATTTGATTCTTATACTTGGAAATCTGTGCAAACTAGTCAGGCTTTGAGTATATGAGCCTCATTATGTGTACACCGGGCTTTATGCATGTGCAAGAAGCGTCGTCCAAGATTAGCCTGTGCAGTCTGACACTGTCCACTTTTTTTTAAATTTATTTTTTCATTTAAAGGTAGTACCTTCTACTTAAAAATCAAATTTAGACAGAAAGTGCCAGTCCAGATTAGCCTGTGCCCACTGCATAGGCTAATCTGGGACGACACTTTACGCACATGCATTAAGTCCACTTTTCCCAGAACAAGGCTTATAAGCTCCTTCAGCATGCCATAAAGCTCTTGGCATCATTTCTGTTGATTTTTCTGCTAAATCAAGATCTTATCAGCTTTAAACAAATTTTAACACTCAAGTTCACAAAAAAACAACCTTCAGTTTACATCAATTACAATTAAATAAAATACAAGATTAAGTCAATATATTTTTGGTATATGGCTTACATTAATCCGCTTATATCCCAATAATGCACTGCGCTTTGCTATCATTACACTTTTACAACACAAAAAGCACAATGATAACAATGGACTCCCTTGTAGCACACCATACACAGAGAAAAAGCTATACTTTAAATTTTGGGAGAAGTGACTTCTTCCAGCAGAAATAGGGAGAAGTTTTTAAACATGTTAAGTTTGAAATATTATGTTGCAAACATCCATACGTTTCCGTTGTAACTTGCCTTGCTCTTGTTTTCTATGATTGATTGATTGATTGATTGATTGATTTTTATTCAGGTTTTAAAACACATAATATACAAGTTATCTTTCAAAATTACATAACAATTTTAACTAAAGGCATTTGTGAGATTGCTGCTGATCAAAACTTTATATGTAACAAAAACTGAGAATTACTTTTATTATACAAAGGGATGCATGTTCAATAGTGAAAAGAGATTATCTTATTATTTGGATTAATAAATCCCCAAATGGCATAGATATGCATTCCCTGGTACATAACACCCAACATTGGCTGAAGCAACCCACATAAAATATATCATCCCATTCCAGCATCACAACTTATATTCGAGACAGGAAACTTAAAGCTTGCGCACATTAGGAACTGGATAGAAACATATAACAGCAACCATGTCAAATACAAAGGCAAAGTCAACAAATGCACATTCAAGCTTTAACAAAGAACATTTTCAATATTACAACTATAAGGATATTTTATATATTTTATTTTTAAGTATTACAATAAGCTTGAAGCGCTACTTTAAAATGTTGGATAAGGAACAATGTGTATAATTGGTAAACAAAGCAAATGAGAATGAAACAAGACCTGTGTTTGTGAAACACAATGCCCCCTATTGCGCTTTGAAGCCGCACAGCAGCTATTTGTGAAGTCCAAGGCCCATTACTTCACAAACAAGAAACCGTCGGAGACGGGTGATGCTCCCCAAAAGTTTTTTTTGTCACAATATTGCACTATATATTCAGATAAAAGGAAACGTCTTATGGGGCATAACTTTGTACAAAATAGTACGATGGATGGTTTAGCAACTTAAAAATTTCAAAGGGCCATAACTCTGTAAATAAATCATCTAACCAGAACCCACAAATAACATGCACATCTCCTCAAGGTAGTTAAGCTTCCCATACAGCTTCATTGAATTCCAGTCAGTAGTTGGGGGTACAAGAATTGCACTATATGTACAGTTAATGGAAAATTTCAAAGGGCCATAACTCTGTGAAAAATCATCCGACCAGAACCCGCTGATAATATGCACATCTCCTCTTGGTAGTGAAGCTTCCCATAAAGTTTCATTGAATTCCGGTCATTAGTTGCTGAGAAATAGCCCGGACAAAAATTGTGCACGGACGGAAGGACACACGGACAGACGAAGGGGCGACTATATGCTCCCCCCAAAAATTTGGGGGAGCATAAAAATCAATAGACCATAATGAAACTCACACTTTATCTGTAAGTCATGTAGGTAGACTCACATACCAAAAATTAGCTCAATATCTGAAAGCGTTGCATAAAAAACTTCTGGAAAACGGTTATAGAGAAAATGTCTCCATCCAAGGCCCATAACTAAAAATTCAATGGACCAGAATGAGTTAGACACTTCACCTGTAGGTCATGTAGGTAGATTCAAAAACCAAAAGTCAGCTCAATGTCTGAAAACAATCCCTAAAAAAAAACTCCGGAAAACTGAATGCGGGACGGACGGACAGTTTGACTGCTATACGCCATCCTACCACTGGCATACAAATTAAATTCTGCTAATATAATGGTTGTAAAATGCAGTGAAAATGTTTGTGAAGCAATAGCCAGTCTTGTTAAAACTCTAGCCATTCGCTTAATGTGCATTAATGTTGCAACAAGCAATGGAAATGACAAAATCTGGTGAAGAGAACATCTTGGATGAATTCAGAATATAAAGTCAAATATAGTGGGGTTTGGTTGACTTGGACCCATTAGTACATAAACAATAAACTTAATGTCAAAAATAATAATTAATTAACCCTTTCCCACTTAGAATCAAAGGGAAAATGGCTATGTGCAAACAGCATAAAACCAGAACAGCCTGCATGTAACTCGCAGCCTGTTCAGGTTTTGTGCTGTTCAGTATATGAAGTTTGGAGATGAAGCCTTAAAAACTTAAATCTCGTAAGAAAGGTCTTAAATTAATTATAACTTTCTAAGGGACTACAAATGCATGAAAATACATATCTAAGTGGTAAAATGTTAATTAAACAAGAATGACATAAATACAGAAAGTTCACTTAATTATCATCCAACAAAGTGTTATTTTAGACTGAAGCTCAAAGACTGCGTACCAGCAAAAGCCCTCCATATAATTCAACCATTCCCGGTCTATATTTGAGATAAATTATCAAAGTGCTGGAAAGTCTGGGTATGAATATAAACTTGACTTCTACCAACAACCAACTAACCTTCTCCAGCGCTGTAGTCTGTTTAATACACATACATGTATTTGAGACAAGTTCTGAGAAAAGGGGTTAAATGCATGAGCGTAAAGTGAGCACAGGCTCATATGGGACAACACTTTCTGCTTTCATGATATATTAGGTTTCCTTATTCTCCTCTTAGTGAAAAACTACTTTAGGCGGGAAGCGTGGTTTGCACAGGCTAATCTTGGACCACACTTTACGCACATGCGTTAAACCCCCTTTTAACAAAGCGAGCTCAAATGTTTCCTTCAGACTATGCTTTAAAAAAAAACATTATTGTACAAAATTACAAAAAAATAAAAGTTTTCTCTTATCCTTTTTTTATTCCATTACACTAAAAACTGTACAAAACTTCCAAAACAAGAGGACTGTCAGGGTCCTTGAACGCTCACCCAAGCTGGTATAATACTCGAGACTCCTGGTTTAGGTTTACTTTTGACCCCAAGATGCATGATTTGAAAGAACTTTGTAATAGAACCGACACAATCTTACATAGCAAATACCAAACCACTTAGCCTTGTGGTTTCAGAGAGTCTTCACTATTAACCTATAAAGAAATCAATTAACCCTTAACCTTTTACCACTTAGATACGTATTTTGACGCTTTTGTAGTCCCTTAAAAAATTTAATTTAATTAAAGGCCTTTCTTGCTAGATTCAAGTTTTAAAGGCTTCATTTCCAACCTATAGATACTGATGAGCAGCAAACAGCACACAACCTGAACAGACTGTGAGTTACTAACAGGCTGTTCTGGCTTTATGCTGTTTGCATATAGCCATTTTCACTTTGCTTCTGAGTGGGAAAGGGTTAAGGTGGAGCTAATTTTGACCCCAGGGGCATGATTTGAACAAACTTGGTAGAGGACCTTTATATGATGTTACACAGTTAACACCAAACCTCTTGGCCTAGCCGTTTTGGAGAAGATTGTTGAAGTTTTCAATATAACAGATCTCAGGGACTGTGGACATCCCTTTTTATATTAATAAGCTGAAAATCTGTGAGGACTGGTTGTTGCTTGTTTATGTAGTAGTAGATCATTGAAACATTTTCACTGCTTTTCCATTTACCCCAAAATGGTCAGCTAATTATGCTCTTATGGCTTAATTTATTATTGACAACAAAATACCAAATTAAGTAATCTAGGCATTTTATTACAGTTGGCAACTTGTTCCTTGAGGTAGGATTGTGAAGCAAAATTAAAAATCCATAGTTTATTAATTTAACAAACGTTGCACCAGCACTGGGAACATTGAAGAACGTTATTGCCTATGATTTTGCTCTGTTCATTTGATGCTGACACATTACAATACAATCCAAATTAAATTCTTATGCCTTTGTCTAGTTTGTTTTACTTCCAGAGCATCCTCTTCTGCATTCATAGTTTTCACCAGATCAACTTAACTTTCCCCAATTTTGGCAAGCCTGACAAACTTTTGATAATGAAAGAATATGATTGGCTGAGTAAATCAAAGACTGAACGAGGCTCTTTATGATTGGATGTAAGCAGTGTCGCTAAGAAATGGGCTAAACCAAGAACAAAGTCGTGGCGGTAAATTGGCTATGGGATTCCACAAACTAATCATCATTATTTCCACCCCCATTTTTTTCTCCTCGTATTTGCATCAATCTCAAAAGTGACTCCTGGTATGTAAAATCCACTGATTTACATGAATCCTTGAAATATTCATGCCCCTGGTATAAGAAAAAGCAGTTAACCCCCAAGGCAGGGATAATGTTGAAACCAAAGGCATGACTCAACCCTTTCTCCCATAAGAAGCAAAGTGAAAATGGCTTTTGCAACCAGCATAAAACCAGAACAGCCTGCAAGTAACTCGCAGTCTGTTTAGGTTTATTGCTGTTTGCTGCTCATCAGTAACTAAGGTTTGCAAATGAAGCCTTTTAAACTTGAATTTAGTAAGAAAGGTATTTCATTAAATGTAACTTTCTAAGGGACTACACATGCGTCAAAATACATATCTATGAGGTAAGTGGTTAAACAAACATGGTAGAGTACCAGTGTTTGTTACATACACATATTAGAATAATTAGCCATGCTATTTCAGAGATTTTTTTAAGTTTTCATTTTTTAAACCCTTTTTGGATCCGGTAACCAAATTCAGTGCTCCTGCTAGGCCTAAATCGAAGGGCGCCGCGCCCTGCCTTCCCAAACCTCCGCCCTGCCCCCCCCCCGAACCTCCGCCCTGCCCCCCCCCCCCCCCTCAAAAAATTTTTTTTTTTTTTTTTTTTTTTACAAATGATAATTCATAAATCTCTTATAACATTGTAATTAGTTTAATCCTCATTGTAGACGTTATATTTGAATGGTTTAATTAAAATGGGAATAATACAATTATTTATAACATAAAAATTAACATGCAATAGGAAGCATTCCAGAAACACCCGCGTGCTTGAACGTGCCCTTTTCACAAAAATACTGCGCGTCGAAAGTGCCCTTTTGACAAAATACAGCGAGTCGAAAGTGCCCTTTTGACAAAAAAGCCCCCCTGCCCTTTTCAAATCCTAGCTGGAGCACTGCTAATTAATCGCCAAACAGGAACCAAATGACCAATTCTCATAAAGAACAATCCAAGGATCATTCCTATGAAGTTTTGTTAAAATCTGCAAATCAGTTCATGTGGAGATGTCTTCTGAATAATAATTGACTACTGGCGGACGACAGACATCACAAACATCACAGTACCTTAATAGCTCATGTTGCATGTTGTGCTCAGAAGAACTTAAAATATATTATCTTATTGTAACTTTTAAAGTAAAATAAAGATCACAAATAGGAATAACAAGACTATTGCCAAGCAATAAAAGTCCCCTACCAGCTCCACCATTGTCAGAAATTCCACCATTGTCAGAATATTTTTTTTATTTGTTACCATAGCAACCAGAATTTTTGACGTAGGAACAAAATGAAATGACGTGCATAATGTCCATATTGCCATCTGTCCATGTTCTAAGTTTCATGAAAAAATATTAAGAACTTTTAAAGTTATCGCAGGATCCAGAAAAACACCATTTTCAGCAGTATTTCTAGTCTATTTGTTGCCATAGCAATCATAATTTTAGACGTAGGAACAAAATGAAATGACGTGCATAATGTCCATATTGCCATCTATCCATGTTCCAAGTTTCATGAAAAAATATTAAGAACTTTCAAAGTTATTGCAGGATCCAGAAAACCACCATTTTCAGCATTATTTGTAGTCTATTTGTTGCCATAGCCACCAGAATTTTTGACGTAGGAACGAAATTAAATGACGTGCATAATGTCCATATTGCCATCTATCCATGTTTTAAGTTTCATGAAAAAATATTCAGAACTTTAAAAGTTATCGCAGGATCCAGAAAAAACACCATTTTCAGCAGTATTTCTAGTCTATTTGTTGCAATAGCAACCACAATTTTTGGCGTAGGAACAAAATGAAATGACGTGCATACTGTCCATATGGCCATCTATCCATATTCAAAGTTTCATGAAAAACTATTAAGAACTTTTAGAGTTATCGCAGGATCCAGAAAAAAACACCATTTTCAGCAGTATTTCTAGTCTATTTGTTGCCATAGCAACCACAATTTTTGGACGTAGGAACAAAATGAAATGACGTGCATAATGTCCATATTGCCATCTATCCATATTCCAAGTTTCATGAAAAACTTTTAAGAACTTTAAGATTTATCGCAGGATCCAGAAAAAACACCATTTTCAGCAGTATTTCTAGTCTATTTGTTGCCGTAGCAACCAGAAATTTTGAAACCCGTAGGGGACTAATAAAACTCAACAAACAATGTGAGGAGACAAATTAATATGATTAAAACAAACCATATCAAACAAGCAACCGTCGGAGACGGGTGATGCTCCCCAAAGTTTTTTTTTGTCACAATATTGCACTATATATTCAGATATAAGAAAACGTCTAGTAGTTTGGGGGACAAGAATTGCACTATATGTACAGTTTATAGAAAATTTCAAAGGGCCATAACTCTGTGAAAAATCATTCGACCAGAACCAGCTGATAATATGCACATCTCCTCTTGGTAGTGTAGCTTCCCATAAAGTTTCATTTAATTCCGGTCATTCATTGCTGAGAATTAGCCCTGACAAAAATTGTGCACGGACGGACAGACACACACGGACAGACGAAGCGGCGACTATATGCTCCCCCCAAAAATTTAGGGGGAGCATAAAAATTAACAAACACAACAAGTGCAAATCAAACAATAATCCTTTCCTCCTCAAACTAACTCCGCAACCATGACAGTACTTGTTTAAATCACAAGAAAATACTTGTCCATAAAAAAAGTTTTCAAACAAAGGCAAAGAGAGAAACAAACGCTCCAAAGTACCCACCTGTCAGTGAGGCTGGAGTTATTGTTGTCAGAGCCGGAAAAGGAAGAAGAACTGAGAAACGGTCGTCGTGACGACGGCTTGTCCTGAAAAGAAAATGATAAATTGCTTTTTTTACAAAACAAAAGTTGTTGTACTGCACACTTAAAAGTCTGTTTACTTGGATTTTGCTCTTTGAACCTATTTATAATAAAATACGCCAGATTTTACTGCCTGCTGCCTTTTTTTCACGTTCATCTGAATTATAAGAATTTAAACTTTTGTTTTATGGGAATGCAATACATATTTATGTAAAGAACTTCATTCCATTAGAGGTTTAATAGATATAACCATCATTTTTTCAATTAGGTGAACATTTAGTCTTCTACAGCAATACACCATTCAATTTGAAAAATCAAGACTTTTTTTAAAGTAACACCCATGATTTAACATATTTTTTCCAATAAAATTTAACTTAACCAACAAAATACAAATATTAAAATGTCCAGCTTTTTAAAACTAAGTTTCTTGGGGCAGTTGCCATACATTTGTGAGTGAATGGTCAGTTTGAAAACCAGAAACAACACTGCACATCAAAAGCAATAGCAACATTTAATTAGTAACATAACTGTTCAGGTTTTATGCTGTTTATAGCTGTTCATAAGTGTCTTAATTTTGGAAGACTTTAAATCTTGAATCTAGTAAGAAAGGTCTTATAATAATTTTATTAAAGCCGCGCTCTGTGAAAATGAGGCTAAATTTTGTTCATAAAGTGTCGTCACAGATTAGCCAGTGCAGACCACACAGGCTAATCAGGGACAACACTTTCCGCTTAACTGGAATTTTGTACAGAAAGGATTCTTTAAAATGAAAAATTCCTTAAAAGCGGAAAGTGTCATCCCTGATTAGACGGTGCATACTGCACAGGCTAATTTAGGATGTCAATTTAACCACATACATTAAGCCCCATTTTCTCACAGCACAGTCCATTTGATTTTCTCAGAGACTACACGTGGGTCACAGTGTGTATCCGAGTGGTAAAAATTTAACCCTTTGCATGCTGGGTAATTTGTCGTCTGCTAAAATGTTGTCTGCTGAATTTCTAAAAAAAGCATTTTCTTCGAATTTTTCTTAAAGAATACTAGAAGAATAGCAAACAGTTTGGATCCTGATGAGACGCCACATTCTGTGGCGTATCATCTGGATCCAAACTGTTTGCGTAGGCCGGTAAAATTCGGTTCCAGCGCTGAAAGGGTTAACTTACATTCTTTTCATTGTTCTTGTTATCTTCCTCCTCAGCTAGTCTTGGACTAGAGGCTGACCTAGCTAGATTTTTGTCATCTGTGGCTACCTTAGCAACCGTGGTTTCATGGGGTACCATACTGGTGCTTCCTGTTTTTCGCAGGCCCAGACGCCAAGACGGGGTGTCACTCTCACCTTTGACATCGTTTTTCACGTACGATTTTGAGTTGATTGAAATTTTGGGCACCTGTCAAGTCAACACAATCATGCGTTTAAAGCTCAATAACAAAACGAGCACATGTTCATGGCAGCTATCACTTCAAACAACGGGACATTTGCCATTGTTAGTAACATAAGGACAGATCAATCCGCACAGGCTAATCAGGGACGACACTTTCCACTTTTATGACATCTTTCGTTAAAATAAAAAGTATCTTCTTAACAAAAATCCAATTTAGGCGGAAAGTGTCGTCCCTGATAAGCCCGTGCGGACTGCACAGGCTAATCTGTGACGACACTTTACGCACATGCATTATGCCCAGTTTTCTCAGAATGCAACTCATATGTTTAAGACTGAAATGTAAACACAGTCGTTAAGAGCGTAACCTGTTTTAAAAACTGAAACAAAATCTGTGCTAAGTTTTATCAACTCTAACAATTGCATCATGTCAATAATATACTAACATTACCAACATAGTTTAAAATTCATTTAAAATCATGTTTAAAACAATAGGTATTCATTTCAAAGACAAGCAATGAGCAGACAAATTGACCTAATAGATATACACTTTAGAGTGCAATGATAGCTCATCTACAGTTATTAGCATTTAAGTGTTTCCCAGTCAAACTGTGCATTTTTAATAAAGCTAAAAGCTGAGAAAAGGTGTAACACAAACAAAACATTTTGGTTTTACGCAAGTTACACAGAAATGTATTGGATAAAGCATGCTCACCTACCTTCTATAAGAAAAAGCTTGGTCCAGGAGAGTACATTTTTTACATGACAGTGAACATGAGTGTGTAAAAGAAGTAAGGGTTATCTTGCCAGTAAACTATAGTTTAGCAAAGACACAGAGAGAAAACTCATGTTTAAAGATGCATCTTGATTAATATCAGAAGTTTGTGTGCTATAGATGATAAAAGTGCTGATATCTGACCGGCGTCATGTGAAAAAGGGTCTTATACCATGCGTCGAAATGGTAGCTCTTGACTAGCCTGCACATCTGCACAGTCTGGTCAGAAGCTACCCTGTCTGCTATTGAGACCAACAAATCTGAAGTGAGTTTATAGAGGACAGCATAGCTCCCGACCAGACTGCACTATCACAAAGGCTGGTCTGGGATTATGCTGGCAGCATAAGGAAGGCATAAAAACCATGTTTGCATGACATGGTTCATTTTTGTTAAGAAAAACACATAAGACAATACACACAAACACATAAATAATATGGTTAACTTACTTGATAATTATTAAGGTTTTATAACATATATGATTCAACAGGTATTGGATAATATAAGCTCTTGACAACACTGGGTAAATCTTGCAATAAACTGCACTACAGGTTCACGGTGTTGTGAACTTGTTTCCATTAACCAGTTCATCAGGAATAATAACAATCTTATTAACATGTGAAATGGCAAAAATGTTGCACCTCTCTATTTAAAAGTTTAACTTTGATTTACTTTGATTAATGTGGTTTTCCTTAAAGATGGATGATTGTTAAATGGCATGGATTCTGATCATCACAAATAGATATTATACAGGCCTTTTTCTAGACTTTGTGGTTAAGAAGAACATGGTAAAACTTGGGAATTTCCCTATGTAAAATTTGGAATAGGGATAATTAATAGTCAAATAATTCTTCATATTCCTTTTTTATGTTCAATTTCGGTAGATCTTTTTATGCAGTTAAATTATCAATTTAAAATTTAAATTTCATTTAGAACTTTTGTTGCTCCATCTGCATAATACTTTCTTGTGTAATTTTTGTTGATATTTTTTTTTAATGTCACACTTATAGCAACCGAAAAAGGCCTGTATGTGTTAAGTAAAACGTAGACAGACACAATATATTTTCGCTCCTGTTTAAATATACACAGTTAACAAATCCTGTTAGTAGCGGATTAATTCATGCACATGCTAGTAGTCCATTCCTGGTACCCCAATCTAGAGTGCAGGGTGCCGTTACCTCCATGACAGCAGGCGGGGCACTGATTGTGCGCTTCAGTACGTCCTTATCTCGCTTAGTACCGACTTCTTCAATTAGAGGAGTTTCATTCCTGACTTTTTCCCCGTTTTGTTTCTCATTAATAAGGTCTTTGTTTGCATCAGTGTCCTTTTCAGGCTTCTCTTCAAATACATCGCCCTCTGAATTTGTATTCTCTTCTTTAATGATATTTGATTTCTGTTTTAAGTCATCCACGTCTTTATCAGTTTTCGCTCGGATGTTATTGTTGGCCAATTTCTCAGGCTTACCCTTTATGTGAAGATATTATAACATAATATATGGTGGCTTGAGGATACCATACCAGCACATTTTCACCTACATCAACAGATTGTAAGAAGCAATATGACCAGCTTCATGCAAAAATGGGTCTTATGCCATATGCGTCCAGCTTAGCTCACGAGCAGCCTGGGGGACTAGTAACGCAGTCTGGTAAGGAGCTATCCTGTCCCTTTGTCATCCAAGGTTTCATGGTCTCATTAATGGACAGATTTAATAGATTCCCATACTCGTCTGGAGCTTCACTGCATAAGACCCAATTTTGCATGATGCCAAGCATATGTTTGAGGGCTTTACCTGATTCCCAAGATGCTCATTGTGTAACCATGATCTTTGAGAGTGCACATTGTGCCCAAGACATACTCTCAACAGAGCTAACAAGTGAGGCCTTCATTGTGCCCAAGACATACTCTCAACAGAGCTAACAAGTGAGGCCAGTGCGCATTGTGCCCAACACATACTCTCAACAGAGCTAACAAGTGAGGCCTTTATTTTGAAATTCGTGATTAAATAATGAAGTTACAGTCTCCATCTTCTGAGTATTGAGATTAAAGTATGACCTTTTAGCTTGGGAATAACTTGTTACCAAAAGTGTGAACATTTCCGATATGGCATGTTTTATAGAAGATTTATTTACAGTCCGCACAAGATGGAAGATGCCCATGTTAACCCTTTAAGTGTAACCTTGACATTTGACCTAAGAACACAAGTCTCAATATCAATCCTCTGTATCCACATGGTGAACATTTAGTTGAAAGTCAATGCAAAACTGACCAAGTTACTATCTGAAAAAACGCATCATGCCAATATTTTTACCTTTTTACCTCTAAATGCAACTTTGACCTTTGGACAAAGATTTTTCACATTTTATCTCAACATTTTTGTTAAGTTATTAAAAAAAATTCATGAAGAATGATGCATTTATAGTCCAGACAAGTCTACTTAGATTTGCACTTTTACCTTTAATATGATGTTGAGCTATAAGTTAAGTACACAATTCTTACATGTAACACACCATCTTCATTCCGTCAACATTTGTGTGTTAGTTATTTTAAAATTGCCTGGTTAATTCAAAGCTCTCAGGGGTGCAGGCATGCAAATACAAACACACTGCTTCCATGACAGCTTCATTGAGTTATAAATGAGCTATGAGATAATAGGGCTTAATGCAAGTGGGTTAGGTGTCCTCCCAGATTAGCCTCTGGAGAACACACACACTAATCAGGGACAGCACTTCCTGCCTCGATTGGATTTTTTCAAAGAAGAGACTTTGGTAAAAACTTAAAATACCATTAACCCTTTGCATGCTGGGAAATTTGTCGTCTGCTAAAATGTCGTCTGCTGAATTTTCACAATTAGAATTTCTTCGATTTTTTTTCCAAAAATACTATCAGAATAGCAAACAGTTTGGATCCAGATGAGACGCCACGTTCTGTGGCGTCTCATCTGGATCCAAACTGTTTGCAAAGGCCTTCAAAATTCGGTTCCCGCACTGAAAGGGTTAAAGCGAAGTGCACAGGCTAATATGGGACAGAGTTTTTACGCACATGCATTAAGTCCTGTTTTCACAGATCATAGCTTAAATAACTTCATCTATAAATATTATTTGTGATATGTTTTATACATAATACTTCTATTGATTTTATAGTTACCAAATTTGTCATTCATGCTTACAAGATAACCATAACATAATCATTGAACCAAGAATGAACAAACTGGAGGTTTCTAAAACTACGCAACCATTGGAATAGCCATTCAACACACTAAGTCACTGCAATCATATCCATAAATGTTGCAACTGGTATATGTTTAAGAATGGGAAAAATTTTATTAAAGTAGCACATGTAATATGTTTTTTTAAGGAGGTTGATACATTTATGAAAAATGATGTCATAATGTTCTGCAGGGTTGTTCATTAAATAATGGACAATTGAAGCTGACTATTTAAAATGCAAATACTAGCCATGTTGTGTTAGACGTGCTCATATTTTAATGTATAGGCTTAAGGAAATGAAAAAACATTTCAATCAAATGCCCTAAAGTTTTATCATTCCAAACAATTTCAAAAGTACACACATTTAGATTGTATAATTTATATTTCTTCTAACTATAACCTAGGCAATCCCTTGTATTATCGCTTAAATATCTTTATTACTTTAAATATCATTATGAAATAAACAATTATTGTGACTGCAACAAATACAACTGAGACTTGCTCTGGAAAAACAGGACTTAACCCTTTGCATGCTGGGAAATTTGTCGTCTGCTAAAATGTCGTCTGCTCAATTTCTAAAATTAGCTTTTTCTTCGATTTTTTTCGAAAAATACTATCAGAATAGCAAACAGTTTGGATCCTGATGAGACGCCACGTTCTGTGGCGTCTCATCTGGATCCAAGCTGTTTGCAAAGGCCTTCAAAATTCGGTTCCCGCTCTGAATGTGTGTCTGTGCACAGGCTTATCAGGAACATCACTTTCTGCTTAAACTGGATTTTAACTAAGAAGAGACTTCTTTATATTGAAAAATACCAGAAATGCGGAAAGTGTTGTCCCTGATATGCCTGTGAGGACTGCGCAGGCTAATATGGGTCAACCCTTGCATTAAGCCCTGTTTTCCCAGAGAGTGGCTCAACTCAAGACAAAACTTGAAGAATGAGTAGCTTCCACATAGACCTACCTGAAACACTTGTCACTGATTAACGCAGACTAGATTCTTCTAATTCTCTACCAAAAATATACTTTCACTTACCTGGATCAAAGTTCTCAGTGGATTTCACTAAGTAACATCTTAGACCAATAGCAAATAGTATCTGTGCATTTTAAAGCGTGTTCCTGTTACGCAAATTGCATTATTATCAATAGGCTTGCTTTGACTGCTATATATTTTGCAGAAATGCTATGATTGTCATGAATTTACAGGATCGGATCATATATTATACTTTTAACAAGTGCTGTTGGAAAACAGCAGGCTTGACTTTTTGTTCAGAGATGTTTGTTGTTTTCTAAACCAAACTGTTTGTTTTGTAGATGAATTAATATACATAATTTAGTATTATTAACATTAGAAAAATATTCAATAAAAAACATAAATCTAAATATTCAGTTGAAACCATTGTTCTATATTAACAAACAGTGACCTTGACTATTGACCTTAACCCAATAACAAAGGGACTTATTTTGAGGACTGACATTAATTCATTGACAATCAGTGCCTTTCCTATCTAGTACTGAGTAACTGTTTATTGTGAACATGTTACTAGATACACTAGTCTTGCATGCCACCATCAATAATTAAAAGCAGCAGAAAACAAGAAAACAAGAATATCAGTGAAACTGATGGATGTTCCCCGATGATGCGCTTTGTCAATGTATGTGTTAATAAACACCTAAAAAATCTATTATTAGCCTCGATGACCTTGACCCAGTGACCTCAGACCTCATCAAAATGTAGAGGTCCATGCAAGGTACCTACATGCCAAATATGAAACGATTGGAAAAGTATTGAAGGCACTATGAGAAACGGTGGCAAAAGTGTGACAGAAGGAAGTCTATTTTTAGCCTTGGTGACCTTGACCCCAGTGACCTCAAACCTCATCAAAAGGTAGAGGTCCATGCAAGGTACCTACATGCCAAATATGAAATCGATTGGTTAAGTATTGAAGGCGCTATGAGAAATGGTAGCAAAAGTGTGACAGAAGGAAGTCTATTATTAGCCTAGATGACCTTGACCCCAGTGACCTCAAACCTCATCAAAAAGTAGAGGTCCATGCAAGGTACCTACATGCCAAATATGAAATCGATTGGTTAAGTATTGAAGGCGCTATGAGAAATGGTAGCAAGTGTGACAGAAGGAAGTCTATTATTAGCCTAGGTGACCTTGACCTTGACCCCAGTGACCTCAAAACCTCATCAAAAGGTAGAGGTCCATGCAAGGTACCTACATGCCAAATATGAAAGCGATTGGTAAAGTATTGAAGGCACTATGAGAAACCGTAGCAAAAGTGTGACAGAAGGAAGGAATAACAGAGTGTGGCGGAAGGAAGGAATAACGGAACTACAAACTGGCAACTTTTTGCTCCACAGAAAATATTTTCGGGGAGCATAAAAAGAAACGGTTTGTTCAAAGTGACCCAATGCCTCTCCTACCACTTACGTTATTATACAGCTTGTCCTTGATAATCAAACCGTCCCCAATCATCTCCGAGTCCTTCTTCAGTCCCTTCTTGACCTCCTCGTTTTCATCGGCATTCTTTATGTACTCCTTTTCCGTGCTTTCCACTGTTTCTTCGATCTTCGGCATTTCTGTTGTGTGTTTCTCCTTGATTTCTACGGTGGTCATGAACGGTTGCTTGTCGCGCTCCGATGGCTGCCCAATGCACAAACATGCAAACATTAAAGACAAGATAACATATATGAGTCGCACTCAGGGAAATCCCAGGTTTAATGCATGTGCGTCAAGTGTCTTTCAAGATAAGCCTGTGCAGTCCGCAAAGGCTCATCAGGGACAACACTCTACACTTAAAAGTGAATTTTTGCTAAGAAAATACTTCCTTTTAATGCAAAAATACATAAAAGCGTAAAGTGTCGTCCCTGATTAGCCTATGCAACACTTTTTCCAAAAGCCTCGTTTAAAATTTGTTCAGTCATAACACTGAATAAAGCTGCATAATGTCAGAAATTTCTAGAGCATATTCACCTCAGACCAAATTGATAGAAAAATCAAACAAACATACCGGGTTGGGCTCCACTGTCTTTTTATTAAGTTCATTTTTCTTTTCTGAAAAAGAAATAAATCATATCACATCAAATTTCAAATATAAATAATTTAACACACAAGAATACATTGGCACACATGTTCTGAAAAAGTTTCAAAAGGATTGGGGAAAAAAAGTGTTATATAAATTGGCAATAAATGTGGCTAGAGTGTTCAGAAGGCAAAAATTGACAATGAACGACAGATGATGAACAAAAGGCCATCACATAAGCTCACCATGAACACATTGTGCTCAGGTGAGCTAAAAAACAGCTCATCAAAAGGTCTCCTAACTATGTTTGGGAGACATTACAAAACAAGCATTCTTGTTGAGCTAACAAATATCCATTGCCATTAAGCCATATTTTCCCATTTAACCTACAGTGTTTTTTCACCAGTTTGGGAATGGGGCAGGGGTCCTTTTGATTGGGAAAAATGTGTCTTTTTTTAAATTGGGAAATGTTGTGTTCTTGTTTTTTCCCAAAAAATACCATAAAATAGAGAATAAAAGAGTTTTACATAATAAGATCATAACTTTTGTTCACTTTATAGAGTTGGTTAAGGAGCTGATCTAATTCTTGTAATGATTCATAAAAAAATGTTTTTTTAGGGGAACCCTCAATTGGGAATTTAGGGCAGTCATTTGAAGAAAGTATATGCTTTTTGAGATTGGGAATAGGGTGGAGTTTCCGCTCAGAATTTGACTAAAAACAAAACTCGTCTATCTCGAAGTCCGACGCAATTTTCAAGATTTTGGAGATATTACAAGATTAATATTTTTGTTGGTCTCTAGCTTCACCAGAGGCTAAGACTGCCCTCACAAATATCAATCATCATTAAGCCTGTTTTTCTCAAATCATATGGGTCATGCTTTGTGAAAATGGGGTTTAATGCATGTGTGTAAAGTGTTGCCCAGATTAGCCTGTATAGTCCCCACTGGCTCATCAGGGACAACACTTTACGCTTTTATGATATTTTTCGTTTCAAGAAAGTCTCTTCTAAGAAAAAATAAAAGTTTAGGCGGGAAGTGATGTCCCTGATTAGCCAGTGCAGACTGCACAGGCTAATCTAGGACGACCCTTTACGCACATGCATTAAACCCCCATTTCACAGAGCACTTCCCATATCATACCTGTCTCAGAGTCAGACGTATTCTCATCTCATATCATACCTGTCTCAGAGTCACACGTATTCTCATCCCATATCATAACTGTCTCAGAGTCAGACGTATTCTCGTCCTCATATCATACCTGTCTCAGAGTCAGCATATTCTCGTCCCATATCATACCTGTCTCAGAGTCAGACGTATTCTCGTCCTCATATCATACCTGTCTCAGAGTCAGACGTATTCTCGTCGCCATATCATACCTGTCTCAGAGTCAGACGTATTCTCGTCCCCATATCATACCTGTCTCAAGAGTCAGACGTATTCTCGTCCCCATATCATACCTGTCTCAGAGTCAGACATAGTCTCGTCCCCATATCATACCTGTCTCAGAGTCAGACGTATTCGTGTCCCCATATCATACCTGTCTCAGAGTCAGACGTATTCTCGTCCTCATATCATACCTGTCTCAGAGTCAGACGTATTCTCGTCCCCATATCATACCTGTCTCAGAGTCAGACGTATTCTCGTCCCCATATCATACCTGTCTCAGAGTCAGACGTATTCTCGTCCCCATATCATACCTGTCTCAGAGTCAGATGTATTCTCGTCCCCATATCATACCTGTCTCAGAGTCAGACGTATTCGTGTCCTCATATCATACCTGTCTCAGAGTCAGATGTATTCATGTCCCATATCATACCTGTCTCAGAGTCAGACGTATTCTCGTCCTCATATCATACCTGTCTCAGAGTCAGACGTATTCTCGACCTCATATCATACCTGTCTCAGAGTCAGACGTATTCTCGTCCCATAACATACCTGTCTCAGAGTCAGACGTATTCTCATCCCATAACATACCTGTCTCAGAGTCAGACGTATTCTCGTCCCATAACATAACTGTCTCAGAGTCAGACATATTCTCGTCCCATATCAAACCTGTCTCAGAGTCAGACGTATTCTCGTCCCATATCATACATGTCTCAGAGTCAGACGTATTCTCGACCTCATATCATACCTGTCTCAGAGTCAGACGTTTTCTTGTCCCATATTATACCTGTCTCCGAGTCAGACGTATTCTTGTCCTCATATCATACCTGTCTCAGAGTCAGACGTATTCTCGTCCCATATCATACTGGTCTCAGAGTCAGACGTATTCTCGTCCCATATTATACCTGTCTCAGAGTCAGACGTATTCTCGTCCCATATCATACCTGTCTCAGAGTCAGACGAATTCTCGTCCCCATATCATACCTGTCTCAGAGTCAGCATATTCTTGTCCTCATATCATACCTGTCTCAGAGTCAGACGTATTCTCGTCCCCATATCATACCTGTCTCAGAGTCAGACGTGTTCTCTTCTTCATACAATACCTGCCTCAGAGTCAGACATATTCTCGTCCTCTAATCATACTTGTCTCAGAGTCAGACGTATTCTTGTCCTCATATCATACCTGTCTCAGAGTCAGACGTATTCTCGTCCTCATTTCATACCTGTCTCAGAGTCAGACGTATTCTCGTCCCCACATCATACCTGTCTCAGAGTCAGATGTATTCTCGTCCCATATCATACCTGTCTCAGAGTCAGACGAGTTCTCGTCGCCATATCATACCTGTCTCAGAGTCAGACGTATTCTCGTCCCATATCATACTGGTCTCAGAGTCAGATGTATTCTCGTCCCCATATCATACTGGTCTCAGAGTCAGACGTATTCTCGTCCCATATCATACCTGTCTCAGAGTCAGACGTATTTTCGTCCTCATATCATACCTGTCTCAGAGTCAGACGTGCTCTCGTCCTCATATCATACCTGTCTCAGAGTCAGACATATTCTCGTCCCCATATCATACCTGTCTCAGAGTCAGACGTATTCTCGTCCCATCTCATACATGTCTCAGAGTCAGATGTATTCTCGTTCCATATCATACCCGTTTCAGAGTCAGACGTATTCTTGTCCCCATATCATACCTGTCTCAGAGTCAGACGTATTCTCGTCCCCATATCATACCTGTCTCAGAGTCAGACGTATTCTCGTCCTCATATCATACCTGTCTCAGAGTCAGACGTATTCTCGTCCTCATATCATACCTGTCTCAGAGTCAGACGTATTCTCGTCCTCATATCATACCTGTCTCAGAGTCAGGTGTATTCTCGTCCCATATCATACCTGTCTCAGAGTCAGACGTATTCTCGTCCTCACTGCAGGAGCTAGAGCTGCTCTTGCCCTTGTCCTCTCCGCCGGGCGCAGGCACGTCCAGGGTTGCCTTCTCCTGATCCACGTTCTTCATCATCACGTTGTGCTTCTGACCGCCGCTCATGCGCGTCACCGAGCTCCTGAGAACAGGGAATGACAGGTTGGGTGAATGAGGGCTTGAACGGGTTAAGTAACTAATTGGGGGGATATAGAGTGAAATTGTGTGATCCCCCATCTGCATGGTCTATGGACGCAAAGTGTGAAATGCTTTTAAATGTATTTTTTCTTATATTTAAGCAATAAAACCCCCAACAAAACATGCTCTTTTTATTCAACAAGTGTATGAACACCATTTACAACATGCATCACAATGGGATTTTTACATTACAACAGTACAATTCCATACAGGACTATTATTTACACATAATGCCTGCAAAAAAGCAGTAAATGCTGAAAGTCAGATAACATTAACTGCATGCATGCTTTTTTGTCATTATTCATTGCAATAATGTAAAGGCTCAGTTTGGAAAATATAAAACCAAACTTACCATTACAGTTCAACATATCAATAATTTTGATAAAAGAATATGCTTTTAAAAATGTTTTCAATAACTAATGTTTAACCAATATTAACTTACTGAAAGTGCTCAGGTTACTTAAGTTGCATCATGCTTAAATGGGTCTTATGCAAGTATGGTCAGGAGATACCCTGTCTGTTAATGATACCACGAAACCTTACATGATTTTATAGCGGATAGCATAGCATCCGACCAGACTGTGCAATCATGCAAGCATGTTTTGGAGCTATGCTGGCCAATATGACATAAGACCCATTTTTGCATGATGCAGGTCATTTAATAAATCTTCTTTTCTTGCAGAAAGATCCGCAGTCCCTATCAATAAAAATCTAATTGTTTACAAGTAACATATTAAGTGCACTTTTGACCCTTTCCAATCATGTTAGTTATATATAACTAAAACATGCAGGCACAAAGTTATGGTTTAGACAGGAGGTTTCACACAGATAGACAGACAGAAGGACAGACAGTGTGGCTGCTATAAGACACTTTCTTCAAAGGGGGGAGGGGGGCATAAGATACAATTGAAAGATCAAAGCTACCGGTATATAAAATCTTGTATTAATTATATGAAACCTTTTTATAATATCCACGTCAGGCGAAAAAATGGATCTTATGTCACAAGCAGCTAGCTTAGATCCAGAACAGCTTACACATCAGCACAGACTGATCAGGAGCTACCATGTCCACTAATAACACCATGAGACCTTGCTTGACTGTGTATAGCCCTTTCAGTGCGGGAACCGAATTTTGAAGGCCTTTGCAAACAGTTTGGATCCAGATGAGACGCCACAGAATGTGGCGTCTCATCAGGATCCAAACTGTTTGCTATTCTGATAATATTCTTTGAAAAAAATCAAAGAAAATGCTAATTTTAGAAATTCAGCAGACGACATTTTAGCAGACCACAAATTTCCCAGCATGCAAAGGGATAGGAAAGTGTAGCTGTTGACCGCATTGCGAAACTGTGCATGCTGATCTGGCACTATACTGTATATGCCATAAGACCCATTTTTGCATATTGCATCTCATATAACAGAAATCATTCAAAATATATCCACAAGTAGCAGCATACACTTTGAAAACATTATTTGGTGTCATTATGCACAGAAAGGAATATTATATATTTTTATGTTGGGAAATTAAATATGACTATTTATGAGATAGGGGACTACTAGAAACAGGGGGAAGGCCTGGTGAAAACAGAGTAAAGATTGACTCTAATTTTTAAATTTTGATTTTAATTATACTTATTATTAAGTTTCAACATAATCTGTGTACAGTAAGAAATGGATTGCACAATACACACATAACTTTATGGAAATAAGCTGTTTAATAGACATTAAGGATTATAACAATTTTCAAAGAGGGTTGTTGAATAAACTTTGAGGTCTTTAATCTTGTAATTTTGTGAGTAGTTCATAATAAAATCTGTGACTTCTATTTTGTAAGATTGTTTTTTAATATCCTTTGAACCTTGTATTAGAATTGCAAGGGAATTTGTTTTATAAACATTTAGGTCTATTACATGTCATAATGTTAGAACTTGACAGTTGATGGTTAATAACCGGATGGAGTCATGTTAGAATTTCTAGTTGGTGTTCTATTAAAGTGACTTGTCTACCTCTTTTGCAAGACTGGTTTATGAATCAGTGCATTCAAGTCCGGTGCTGAAAACCTTTACAAACAAATAAAAAAATTTTTAAGGAAATAAAAATATATTTCTGAATCTGCTAAAAAAGTAACATGCAAGTAAGATGCAAGAAAAATTCTATCAATTTTGAAGACTTTATTGCTGAAAAACAAGACAATTACAAACAACACAGTAACATATTTTATATCTGAAGTCCTCAACAAATAAGTTATTATAACTAGAATATTCAAATTTGATCCACACTATGGGAATACATGGTTTAATGCATGTGCATAAGGTATCATCCGAGATCATCTCAGATAAGATAATCTGTGATGACACTTTCCTAAAATATATTTTGTTTACAGACTTCCTCTATACACAAGAATTCCATAAAAGCAGAAAGTGTAATGACTTAACGCACATAAGCTGAGCCCATTTTTTCCAGAGTTCGCTCATTTGTTTTACATTTGTTCAACAAATCAAATAAAGAAGTTAGATTCTCAAACATCACACACATGTGTTAAATGGCTGTTAAATAAACTACATTTGCAATATTATTATTAACTGAGCAAAATTGTATTTAGGTAGCAGGTTCTTTAGAATAATTAATGATCTATTTTTCTATTTTTAATTTAGATTATGGCATTTTTGAATTTTTTTTTCATCATGCACAATACCTTAGCACCATTTTTACACGTTCACGTAACCAAAGTCTTCTGGAATTTAAGTTTGTACAATTTGGTGAATAATCATTCATATGGAATTATCAGTACAATTTCTTATTTAAAACATTAAAATAATTTCATACAAACTAATTTTTTTATAACATACTCAATTTACTTCCTTTTTTGCTAAGTAAAGATATAACAGTGAAATAACTATTTAAATTAACAATACTATTAAAATAAACTGAATTTATAATCGAATTTGGGGGAGGGAGTATTTAAACAATACATAATGACCCAATAATTTAACACGTATTACAGTTGGGTTCTTACCCATGCATTTAACGAGAAATTGAAACTACTTATCATCTAATTCCAGAACTGTTATCATTTGTATTATCTTCCCAACTGTATGCCTTTAACAAACCAAATACACAATCTCATATGGCTTACAAGAAATTAACATGTAAATACTTTGCTTATACTTCATAATAGATAAAAATCTGTAAAGTATATCAAATTACAGATTAATGAGAGAAAGTGTTCAACTTGCTTAAAACATAACAGTGTTACTAAACATAACTACAAGCATGGTTCTAATACCAGGGAAAAGTTCAGTTCTGAATTTCAGTTTTCTGATATAATTGAGCCTCGTTTTGGGAAAACTTGGTTTAATGCATGTGCATCAAGTGTTTGTCCCAGATTAGCCTGTACACTTTCCGCTTGTATGATATTTTCTGTTTCAAGAAAGTATAGCAAAAATCCAGTTTAGGCGGAAAGTGTCGACCGTGATTAGCTTGTGCGGACTACACAGGCTAATCTGGGATGACACATTACGCACATGCATTAAACTCTTTTCATAGAGAATGGCTCATTTAAAAGAAGGAAATAATCTGAGCCTCACACTGTGATAAGGGGGTTTAATGAAAATGCGTAAAGTGTCGTCTCAGATTAGCCTGTGTAATCCACACAGGCTAATCAGGGACAACACTTTTTGCTTTTATTACACTTTAATAAGATTAATCATTAACACATTCCATCAAGTGGAAACCATTTTACCGTGAACCATGAACCAAAAACATATTCTGCACTTTTACGTACTGCATGCTTGTTATACTATCCGACGTTCTCTCTTGTTCCTTCTTTTTCTGTTTATCGAAAAATAATGTTTCTAATAATATAGTATATGAAGGCTAAGTGGAAAGTATTGTTGGTGAGAAAACAGTTTTGAAAGTAAAGGTGTAAATGACTCCTTATCTTCTTACACAGAATACAGCAACAATTAGACTATAATTTACACAGAACACACATATTCAATCTGCCAAGTGGAAATTTATAATTCAGCAAACAAACCACTTCTTCATACCAGTCTCATTTGTCTAAGAAAATAGTTCAATAATAAAAATCATAAAATACACTTATTTCCATGGTGAATAAATTAACATCTATGACATTTTTAAAACCCAGTGTCATTAACATGATGCAGCGTCTCATCTGGGTCTGCGCTGTTTGCTTAAAGGAATTTCTCTGTAAGGAAATATTCTAAATATAGAATACATATACTTGGGAATCCCTTATTTAGAAATAATTGATCCAATTAGAAGGATGGGAGAGTCCCACTAGGCATAAATGGGTTTAAAATACAATATTAAATAGTTATACATTTAAAGCCAACCACTTGACAGCCAACATGAGACACTTCATCAAAAACACAAAACACAAGTTAAAACACATATTACTTTCTGCATACAAGGTTGGTTACTCTGTCGAGGTGTGGACACCACATCTAGCATGAGTTACTTCCCTTTCCCATGAGGCATTTGAGCCATGTTCTGGGTAAGAGAGGGCTTATGTGCGTAAAGTGTCTTCCCAGATAAGCCTGCAAGGTCCGCACACGCTAATTAGGGAGGAGACTTTCCGCCTCAACTGTTTTTTTAGTTAATACGAAAATTCCATTAAAACAGAAAGTGTTGTCTCTGATAAGGCTAAGCCGCCTGCACAGGCAAATCTGGGATAACATATTTGAGCATGCTTTAAGCCCTGTTTTCCCAGAACATGTTCATTTTAAATACTGCCTTTTGTGGAACACCAAGAACTGTTACATAATATTATCACCTTTTTCAAGATTTCAGAAAGAATAACCTAATCAGTTGTTCTAGTTGTGATCTAAATATAAATATACTCTTTTGCTATTTTTTTTTCATGCAGCCATGCAAGCATGACATCTTTTCCCCTATTGTTTAACCCAAGCATGCCTATATTGCCAGATTTCGTGCACATATCTAACACAGCTCTACAGGCTTGCTATTCACCTTTGTGTCTAATGGTTCGCATATTACACTCACTGACACTAACCATTAACAATCAAAATTAATCCACAAATTCTAACAGACTGTTTTTCTTTAAGGAAAATCTGATCGGTTGGCATAATATGTACTAGCATGACTAGACAACTGAATATCAAAGAATAATTTTATAATTTAGCCTCGTTCTGGGAAAACTTGGCTTAATGCATGTAAGTAATGTGTCCCCAAGACAGTTTTCACATGCTAATCAGGGACATCACTTACTGCTTTCATGCCATTTTTCATTTAAAGATCTCTTCTATAGTAAAATCCAATATTAGTCGAAAGTGTCATCCCTGGTTAACCAGTGCACACGGAACAGGCTAATATGGGACGATACTTTACGCACATGAATTTAGCCCAATTTTCTCAGAACATCCCTCAAAACTGTTGCAAAGGTAGACAACTGCTAAGTGATTAGCTTTATGTTTATTGGAACCATTGAGATATACAAGGGAGATCATCCAAAGATAGAGGAAATTTCAAGCATAATGGCTATTCAAGGTAGATATCAGATCGTTTCAGGAAATT